>NC_138244.1:4782078-4894578 GCF_964197995.2 Scardinius erythrophthalmus
AATTAAAGCTAAATAGAAACATAAAACCCCACAGACGCACATAATAAAATTACAAAAAATGAAACTGAAATTTTAAAACTGCTGGCTCGAAATATAGAGGGAAAATAGGTTGGATTAAAATAAAGGGTTTAATTGAGTTTTAATGAAGTAAATTCTTTTTAAAATGACTTTATTTGTTTTGTTCATGTACTTGATGAAATCTAAGTAGAGTATTTTGTAATTGTTTGATTTTGTTTTGGCTTTTTAATAATTTTGTATTTTTATTTTGAACCATGTAAGAAAACATTATTACAGTAAATATATAAGTAAATCATTTTTACTTGTATAAGTTTTTTAAAGCAATGCTAGATGTGCATTTAAGTTTAGTAAATATTTTTTTTAAGGCCAAATTTGATATTTTAGAATGTAATATGATTGCAGAGTTTGGACAAGAATATTACAGGAAATTTATTGCAATTTATCAGGTGTCAAATGTGGTTAAAATATAATGATATTTTCAAAGGAAAACAATGCCTCGAAACGAGTGTGATGATTATTGCTAAATGTGTTTATTGT
This sequence comes from Scardinius erythrophthalmus, assembly GCF_964197995.2. Classification (NCBI taxonomy): domain Eukaryota; kingdom Metazoa; phylum Chordata; class Actinopteri; order Cypriniformes; family Leuciscidae; genus Scardinius; species Scardinius erythrophthalmus. Next base: position 4,782,634 of record NC_138244.1, read on the forward strand.
GATCAGAGCTCAAGCCAAAACCAATCAAATGAAGAAATGATCAATATTACTTTATGATCAGAGACATTATTCATTATTTTGCTGTGTCTTCTACAGTATTCGGACACAAATAAAACTCTGCATGTCATTGCATTACATATTTGCTGTGATATGTATGTCCTTTATTGTAAAGAAAGATGAAAACCAATAGATGTATTGTTGAAAATGAAGACAGTCAGCATTATGTTAGTGTTTGTTTGTTGAGCATGTTAATAGTTAATATGATTCTCTACATCTCGAAGAGAACTGAATCATTCATCCACTAAAACGGCTGATTCAAAGTCAAGAAAAGTGACGTTCAGGCATTTTTAAGCATCCAGATATTTTTCTATGATACTGTATGTACAATCATGAAGGATTAGTGCATTTATATTGCCAAGTTATTAGAAAAAGATGCGTTTTATTCATAAAATTAAGCATGCATTAAACCAAATGAATGAACCCTTGAAGGATCCAAACCGAACCTTTTCATCTAAGAGTGTAAATTTCTGAAACATGATTAAATTTCGCCCATGATGACGACATGTTGTCAATATTGCGTGCAGATGTTGCACTTTAAAGTGGTTTAAAATGATTTACTCCCAGCAATCACACAAACTCAAGCTCTTTTAAATGGCTTTCAAATGTATTTGACAATCATAGATGATGTAGTTGTTGTAAAAATTAGAGCTGGTTTAATGTTAATGATGTTTGCATTCACACACACACACACACACACACACACACACACACACACACGTGTGACCTCAGAAAAGTCTGATTTGTTTGTTGCTCAGAAATCTGTGGGCGAAGTGCAGAAGTGCATTTTAATGTGTTTATGTGCAATCAGAGAAACACACAGGTCACGCTGTTGTGTTACGGGTGGCCGAGTGAGTGTGTGAGGGTTTGCTGATGCACGTCGCGCACGCTGGGTGTGTCGAGTCTGACCCGAGAACGACGATGATGATGATGATGATGATGATGATGATGATGATGATGATGTCCAAAAGCACATGGCTGACGTGGCAGATCTGGGTCCGAACGCCTCTGCATGTAATGCACTTTAAGTCAATTTGTCCACAAGCACAATTACCTGCTTTCCCGTCGTGAAAAGGTGTGTTTTATGGTCTCAGCCGTTCAGATTCAGAAGTTTCGTGCTGTTATTCACAAGTACGTTTTAAAGGTTCAACTCGCTCAGGTTCAATATAATTTGCACCTGGAGTTTTTCTTTTCTAAGCTGAGTTTGTCCCTCTCTCCCTCTCTCTCTTTATTTGGTTGCTGTGCGCCAGGTCGCGTCCCGTGCCAGCTTCGCATGAAGAGCGGCCCGAACACAAGGACACACACTCGCTTTACAGGAAGACTGCGAGAGAAGACCTGGAAACCCTCATGGATGAACTCGATGAGCATCTTCAGCGGGTGAGTCCAGGTTATGTGTCGTTTGATTGACAGGTCTCATATCATGATCAACACACGCAACACGCTTCAATCTAATTCGGAACTATGTTGTTTAAAAAGCCATTTGAATTGTATAAAAATGTTTCAATCAATATCAGTTTAGGTTTGCTCGTGTCATTTATCCACGTTTGAGAAAAGTCACTGGTTAGTTTTTGCAAACTTTGTTCTTGTTAAGGAAGAAAAGCTGAAGTTTTTTGTTTATTAACTTTGTAAATAATCTCGTATTCAACATAAGTGATTTTTAGCTCGTCTTCATCAATCGGTGTGCGAATTCGCGCATAATCGTTTTGTTTGTTAATGGATAGATTATCTAAGAAGAAAATAAGATGTGCTTGCTTGTTATTTTACAACCAAGGAAAAATGTGAAATCATGAGAAGTGATATTGAGTGAATTTCTGATTTATTTATAATTCTGTTTTGTGGAAGAATTATGTGACGTGTTTGAATTGCACTGGATGTGTGTTATATTTTCACACACATTTATTGATTGCATAAAGAGTACGTTTTTTTATTTAAAAATGGGTTATTAACAGAAAATATTGTGTTATAATGAAAACATGTAGCTTTTTTATGTCGTTTTTTTATAGTTTTTATAGTTAATCTAAAAAATAATATTTGGCCAATTGAATGTAATTACATTTGCACACAATTTACTTAAAGGTGTTAAAAAGTGTTTTTAATGTCTGATTTGTATATATATTGATAGAGACAGAGTTAATCGAAAAATCATTTTTAACAATTTTTTGTGTTGTTAGTTAAATGTTTAAAAAAAAACATGGATATTTTATTGCTTTTTTGTCTTGTTCTTGTCACACACTCTCTCTCACACACACACACACACACTTGTTTTCACAACGATGCTGTATATTTTCCCCTTACACTATTTTGTTTTAGGCATACATGCATAATACTTATTCATAAATATATTTTATATTTAAGGTGTTGCCACACATTTTAAAGGGGAACAATCACAATTTAATCTTTTATATAATTGATAATGCCACTGAAGTTTTTTAACACACTTAATACAATAAATATTGCATCACATCTACAGTAAAAATGGTTAGAGTAATAATTTATATTACATACTTGATCAAATTAATTATTAATTCGGCACTACAAACTTTGCCAACACTTTACTTGCAGCCTTCATGTGTAATGCATTATAAAGGTGCTAATAATGTAAATAATTGTAACCAAAGTGAAAATGCATTATAATATTTGCAGATTCCTTATTACATCTGAAATCGATTGTTTGTCATGCATTTTAACGTATTATACTTTCTAAAGGTGTTTTATAACTGCGGTTTAAAATCATTCATGAGATGCATTATAAGATGCATAATTTAAAATTCATTTATAATGCATTAATAAAGTATTGCTCAAACGTTCCTTCAAATACCATTTTAGTGTTTTAAATTATGAGAAACCGAATTTAAATGTTTAAAATTCTCTGAAGTATTGTATCGCTTTCCTTTATAAAGTATTTGATTTACACAGAGCATTTTGCATGTGATATTATCGTCATGAGGTTGTTAAAGAGATTTAAATGAATTCCAACTTTTTTAATTTCAGCGTTTATGAAGGACGCTAACCTGCGCGTGACTGATTTCCGTCTCAGATCAGGTGCGCATGCGAGAACCCGGTGTCGCTCGGATGGTGCCAGAGGTCAAAGGTCAGCTCAGTTAATAAGAGGAGCTGTCTGAGGTCCCACAGGTCATTCCCAAGGGGCTGACCCGCATGTCGGCAACACTTAACGTGAGCGTAATCTTTACCCTGTCAAAGCAAACAAATGTCGCACCCTCTCAATTTAGCTTGAACAGCCCCTTGAGTAACGCTTTTGACCCGGGGGTCGTGACCTTTTTGTCTGACCCAGTGGGGAGTCAATGGAGCAGTCCTTTAGGCACGCGTGGAGGTCAGAGGTCAGACCACCTCAAACGGCCTTTTTTGTGTGAAGTCGGGAAAAGAGTTTATCTGTGAGACGGCTGTTGAAATTGATACAGTCTTAATGTTGCATATTTTAATTGTGTCCAATTTGCATGTTTGAACAGACGCTGATTTTGCCTTCGAAGTTTCATTTTGAAAGTAGAAACTTACAATGCTGCTATTTTTAAGAATAATTTCATGGAAACTCACAGTATTTATGTTTCCGAACATGAAAGAGAATCTCAAAGCTCCTGCTGTCGGCTGTTTTCTTGCTGGCTTTCATTTGTCCAGCATTTCCTGTTGCGACAAACACGTGTGTGTGTGTGTGTGTGTGTGTGTGTGTGTGTGTGCCTCGTCCAGGTTACTTACCCATGCGAACGCGGCCTGACGCCAGGCCAACATCACGATATCAAAGAATGCAGTGCTGACTAAAATGTGCAGCAAAACATTTGTGCTAGTTGGCATATTATTTCATTTTCAATGTCCAGTTAAAGTCTGGGGCCTCTGATGATTTCGCAAGGACAAGGATCCATGGGAGAACCGTCCAAATATAGCTTCCCTTTCCAGAGAAAGAAAACTGCATCGCATTCCATTGCATCAAAATGAATTCAAATGCATTAAACAATCTGTTCATGCATTTAATTGGTGATTTTGATGCACTTTAATTTACATTTTAATGCAAAAATGAAATGAGAAAACTGAAATATTTGTTTCACCCATGCATGTGTAAAGAAGAAAACGTGCATCACTTACTGTTACACTCGTTTAAAAAAAAATACACACGATTAAGCAAAACGTGTTTTTCACAATGCAATCTTTATTGTTTCCTGTTTGCGTGTGTTTCTCACAGAAATGATCATAAAGGCATCAGATACAAGACGGTCGCCGTCTACGAGATGGAGGCGGCCGCCATTTTGTGCTGGCCTCAGAGAGGTGACGTACATTAGTGCGAGCTTTTGCGCAGCAACACATCAACGTTAGCATTATGTTTTCAACACTCCTCGTGTTCTAGTTTCACGGCATTTATTCAAATTCACCGTGTAATCAGGAAACCGAGTGTGTTTAGCATGTAGCTTCTTTCACACATTATCTCTTTCCTCCGCTATAGCATTGCATTTAAGTGATTGTGAATGAATGCACATTTGAGATTAGGTGTGATGCATCTTAAAAACGCTGCTCTGTTGTGTCACTGCGTCGTGCCAACAGGGCCGTGTTTAGACATAAAGGCGGTGTTGAAGTTGGCCAGTAACCTGTAAGTTAATGCTTAAACCGTGCAAAAAAAAAAAAAAAAAGCTACTAAACGGAGAGTTTTCCTGCTATATAACAAAGGAAAAAGCCGTTGCTTTAGGGATGCAATCTGGTATCTCTGAAGTTAGAAACGAAATATAAGCGTGCTCGTTTTTATCTGCCTCCTAGAAACGAGGCCACCGATTGGTCAGAAGCCGTGGCGAGATGTGACGTGGGAGGAAAACGACGGGGTCCCGAACTTAGCGCCGTAAAACCGTCCAACAGGCCAACAGTTTTTTTACACGGACGCATTAACTCTGCGTCGGCCTGGTCGGTGTGTTAGCGTGCGAGGACAGACGTGAGCCAGCGCCGAAGGGAATGCGTCGGCCATGTTAGATCAGTCCGAGCGCAGCATTCGCACGCTCAGACACAGAAACACGCTGGTTAAGAAAGAAGCCCCACCTTCTGAAGTGGCACAATCTTCCCTCAGTCCCCAGAGAAACTGCAAAGACAAGTGTTGAGTAAGTCCACAAGAGATTTTCGCAGTTCGCAGGCTTTCTCTCTTTCTGCACTCTCATTAGTCGAGCCGCCAAAGAGGAAGAGCGACAGGAGAGAGAGGGAGAGAGAGAGAGAGAGGGAAAAAAAGTTTGCACAGCGTGTCCAACCCTCGAGGGTTTCGGGCGAGAGTACAAGAGCAAACAGAACGTTTTTTTGCTCTGTCCGTTTCCTTTTAATTTATTACAATAGCGCCTGCCACATTTTCAGACACTGGGAAGAAATGAAGGGGAACGAGAGCGACACTTCTCTAACGGTGGGTGTTTGTGCAGTTTTCTTTCCCAGCCTCGCTCGGCCACCGCAAGGGAGGGATTTCAGCAAACGGGGCAGATGGAGGGATGAAGGAGGGATGAACGAGGAGAGAGAGAGAGGGCACATGAGGAGAGCAGCGTTATAAGGGGCGGAGTCTGTTCGTTTTCCCGCTTTCTCATTGGCTGGAAGGTCAGAGTTGTTGTCTAAATACAGAGCGGAGATTCTGATTGGTTGAATGTGGGTGTTTCTTCAAGTACTGGCACTTGTGTGAACCAGTGGCTGATTTTTATTATCTAACATACTTCTTTTTTTTTTTTTTGTTAAAGTGCCAAACATCCAAAACTATGAAAATGCATTTTTATAAGTATGATTATCTAAACAAAAAGTGAAATGAGCATTGCCCGTTTCAATGTGAAAATTATTATTTTTTACATCAATCACAGCTGTCTGTTATTCATTGTGGTGTAATTTTCATATTTTGTCCCTGATAAAGGTTAGTATACAAACCTCAAGATAAATATCATTTGTTAGCAGAATATTCGTACTGTGCATCATTTCCAGTCATTTCTTTAATCATGCAAAGTGTGAAAATATTATTAATGTGTATTTACGATGCTAGTTATGAAATTAAGATAGCTATTTTATTCCCAAAATTGTTTTAAATGACATTTCCACCACAGAATGAATGGCCGTTTGAGATGCGGTGGAAATGACAATGTATGTTCATTGTTTTTCGAGAGTTTATTATCTTCAAAGCTGGTTAAAGGAATAGTTCACACAAAAATCTAAAATCTTTCATTATTTACTCACCATGTGTCCACAACAGTCGTCCATATGACTCGTACGCTATATTCCAAGTCGTCTGAAGTCATATGAAGCTTTATTTGAGGAATACACCAAAGTTTACACTGTTATTCAATAAAACAACTGTGCAACGTCCAGAACTCAAAATGGGTGACTGCGTTCGGACACGCATGCGCTTTAGAAGATTATTCAGAGATCTACACTGAGTGTACGACGCTTGATTTTCATGTTAAAGTGCACTATTAAAGCAAACCTTTAAAGCTCAGTGTTTGTGGGAAAGATGAGCTAAAAAATAAGCCAGCTGGATTTTATGTTCAGAAACGGTGTGGAGTTCAAAAGTTTCAGACAGTTTTACAGTGTTGTTCTGCTGCATTTCTACTCTTTCTTTCATTCTTTCTTTCTTTCTGCTGGGATTATCCATGTGTGTGTGTGTGTGTGTGTGTGTGTGGGAAAACACACTGAGTCTGCGCGCTGGGGGAGGAGTATCTATGTCACACTCCCTCTCTCTCTCTCTCTCTCTCTCTCTCTCTCTCCCTCTCTCCGTCTTTCTCCTGCTCTGGACTTGCTGCTTTTCCGCCCTCCCACTTCTCTCTCTCTTTATTTGTCTCTCTCTCTCTCTCTCTCTCTCTCTCTCTCTCTCTAAAGTGCAAGGCCATGTGGGACGTCTGATGAGGAGTTTCACCCCTCTACGTCTCCAGTTTCATATCTCTTTCCCTCTCCCCCGTTCTTTGGCTTCCCGTACGGGTTCCTCGAGCTCCGCTGTCTTCGTGCCGCACGCAAGGTGGAGAGCCACTGGAAAGGAGGTTTTAGAGCGTGCAAGAGGGGAAAAAAAGAGAAAAGAAACCTTTTTTTTGCCACGAGGGCCTCCTGACTAAAGCGCGACAGAGGCTCCTCCACAAACCTGCTAAAACGCTCCCGCTTTTCCAACACGTTCCTGAGCTTTTCCATGCACCTGATTGAAGATTTTTAGCAAGGTTTGCTTCACAAAGTCGTATTTTCACACGTTTCTTTTCCGATTTCAGCGAGCGGGCGAATCCGCCTCGACCCGAAGCCCGCGCCAGGCCCATCGGGGTGCCGAAAACCTCACTGACCTGATCCGTTCCCGATCCGTTCCAAGGAATTCTGCTTTTCCGATATGGGACAGGTGCCAGTTGCTCTTAAAAGGTGTCTGAAAAATCGGTGATCTTCACGTTGGGAGTGTAAGGAAAACGCCATGCAACTATGGCAGAAAAAAGTGAAGGATGGTTGCGAAGGGGAGGGGAAGACGCAGAAAAAGAGGATCGTGAAAGAGGAGGTGGGGGGGGCGTTTATTCAGCACTCCTCGGGCCTCCGAGACCCGATCGCATGTGGACCATTTGCATGCGACAGACACGCTAATTGTGTGTTTGCTAACACGCAGCATTCAGCGAGACGCGCTCCGGTCCGCAGACGGGGTTCACACACGCCTCCCAGACGCCCCGGAGGCCTCCTATTGTTCCAGAGGCCCAGACGATCCCAACCAGAGCCTGTCGAGGGGAACACGGGAATTCCAGACCGGGAAAGCGAAACGGGACGGCTCGAGGAATAGCAGCCCTTTTCTCTCTGCAGAAAAACATCCGAAGAAAAAGAGGCCCGAGGAAAGCACTGCCTCCGGACGCTGACGTCCTCGCAGATGTGTGTAAGTCACAGCAGTGTGTGTGCGTGCGTGTGTGTGTGTGCATGCTTTTTTTCTTTCTTCTCCGATGCACAGATTACTAAAACATGCATATGTGAAGGATTAAAACGCACGGATTCGGGTCTGATGCTAATGACACAAATGTTTGTGCATTTGCAGATTTATTAAGCATCACGCAATATTATTCCCGAAACGCATGTAAACGCAGTAAATCTATCCGAAATGTATTTCAGATTACATTTGACCTCATTCGGATGCACTGCAATTTACAAGTATACTAATGCTGATACTTTTCAACCATGTTGAGATGATGCTTTACTGTGTTTGCTAGACTTTTCTTGTTTTATTAAATACAACACCGCGAAAGAGGTATTTGTTAATATTTATTTTATTTTTTTCTTCTAAATTATAATCGGTAGAAGAGGCCTGGCTTCACTCTTTGTATCTGGCCTCTGTTGAATTACAGCGGTGGGCCTTTGATCAACTGTGATTTTTATTTAGTGCATGCAATATTTTTATGTGTTTATTTTTAATTGCAATTGTATACCGTGATTTGTTTTTAGGGGCTTTTTTTAACCACAAATATTTAAACTTTAAACTCGCTCTATTAAGGTCATTTTTATTTGCATAATGTGTTTAAAAATCAACAATATTATGATATAATAATCCTGATTGTTATGCTATAACACATTTATGATTCATTTCATTTAAATAATGTTTACGTTTTAAAGACAATATGGCATCCCTAAATCCTAAATATAATTCATACATACATATGCATAAGGGTTTTTATCAATTAAATTAAATAATTAATAAGAAGGTTAGTTTTTATAAATATATTCCCTAAATAAGTTGACAATAAATTAGGAATCGTGACCCATATTTATTTAATATTGTAATAATTCCGGACTGTATTTTCTGTAAAGGCTTGAATTATTATTATTTTTTTTTTTTTTTATAATTATCAGACAGTTTTTAGGATAAGAAATGTGATGTTTAATTGTGATGCATGAGGTGTAGATTTATGCCTTCCAGCCAAATACTCCTGATATAACTTTCGTTGTGGGTGTGGAATTATTCAATTGGATTCCCGGATTGTGTGTGTGTGTGTGTGTGTGTGTGTGTGTGTGTGTGTGTGTGTGTGTGTGTGTGTGTGTGTGTGTGTGTGTGTGTATGACTTTACCTGTCGTTGAATTTGCTGACTTTGCGACTTGAGAACAGGGACTTCAAACATTTTTAATTGTGAAATGTGTGTTAGCGCCAAGAGCACACACACACACACACACACACACACACGGTACTTCAAAAATACATATTTATTAGACTAAAAACTTAGCATATCAACTTTAAATGGAATTTTGGGAAAGTTCTAAACATTTGCATCTCGATTGCTCACCCTCAGGCGCACACAGACAGAAGTGCTTCAAAAATACATATTTATTATGGAAAGAATTTAGCACACAACTTTAAATTTAATTTTGGGATATTTCTAAATATTTTCAAACTCCATTGGCCTCCCTCATGGGCACACACACACACACACACACACACACACACACACATGGTGTCTGCAATGAGGGGGTCTCATTCCTCAGTAGTTTGGGTTTCAGTGTGTGTGTGTGTGTGTGTGTGTGTGTGTGTGTGTGTGTGTGTGTGTGTGTGTGTGTGTGTGTGTGTGTGTGTGTGTGTGTGTGTGTGTGTGTGTGTGTGTGAAGTTCAAGTCCACCATTTTGATGCAGTGTGTGAAACGAGCTCTATCGATACTTCTAGTCAATATGGATAAAAAAATGACTGACGAGATTAAACAGACTACATTTTAAGACACTCGTTATCTATTAAGTTTATTTACTAAAAACACACACGTACACAAACACGCCTTTTTACGCAGTTGTGATTATTTAATTTTTATAATTTTAATACTTTTTAAATCTGTTTGCATTTATTTTGTGCACATTGTTGAACACAGAAATACTAGCTCAAATCAGTGTTTACACACACTTTTACTTTTTCATTTGGATAAAAGAGATCCATAGATTAAATAAATTAAGTTTCGTTTAAGGTTTAGTTCGTCTATTTGAATTATAATTAGCTCTATATAAAATGTATAATTTTATGCTAAAATAGTTGTGTGTTCTTGCGCATGTGTGTGTACTCGCCTTTTTTTTTAATTATAATTTTAAAAATATTCAATATATTTATCTCCAACTAAACTTGCAAACAAACAAAGATCAGAATTGCAGATATTATAACATACATAAACCTTTCAGTGTAGGAGTGTATTATTGTCTATTAGATTGTGTATTGAAGCCAGTTTAGTCCCAAAATAACCAGAATTTAATATTTCACGGTTTTCATGATACACTGCACATTTTATTTTTGGTGTAATCCGTTTTAAGTATTTTGAATCCTATTACATTCGTAGTTGTCTTTGTTTCTGCTGTTTTGCATGTAATGTGTTCGGGACATTAACAGTGTAACTTTAAATATACTGCAAATATGTATAATACGCCATTTTAAATATGCGTTCATCACATTAGCCGCAATGAAATATATATTGCTTTATAATTTGTTTCTCTTCTCCAAAGTCCGAACTTTCCCCACAAACATCAGAATCATTTGTGTTTGCTGACAGGTTTATTGCTTTTTATAAAGTTTATTGCACGATTGTCATCGGCAAAATAGATTTCCGCATCTTTCCGTGTTTTTGCAATATGCACCAAATGTTTTGAGGAAAAGTGAGACAAAAGAAAGAGTACAAGAGTGTGCATGTGCAGAATTTAATATTAATATACACTAATACAGACCCATCATTTACATGTTTATCAAGCTCATATGCACAATTGTAGATGTTGTCTGAAGTTAGAGTCATGAAAAAGTATATCAAATAAGTATCATTGGCTTTAAAGGTCACAATAATATTTGAATTTATGTTTAAAAATACTTATTTAAAATACGTTCTCTTTCTTAAAACACTCATAATAAAGCATGTCAAAAAAAATTTAAAAACACGCATAACTTGTTCCTGTATAATCTTGCAAAATTATATTTTTTTGGGAAATCATCATTCATATTAAAAGTGTACATGTGAATTCATTCGATTATACAATACGATTATACTGTATTTCTTGTTTTATGTCATCTTCTATATTCATCAAACTTCTATATTTATATTTGTACAAGCTCATGTTTAGTTGTTCATAAATTCAGAACATGTGCTTTAATAAGAAACGCATCAGAAATTGTTTGGCATTTTTCCAACTAACGTTATGCCGGTTTTATTTGCAGAATTGCTCGACTGAAAATTCGCAGGACGTCTCTTTGAATGACATATTCGCATTTTATCTCTTTATTCACATCGATTTGAAGCATGATCTATTTTTTTCATGATCAGCAAATTTAATAAATCACTAATTACTTCACCTTTTGTTGATCTTTGATCAATAATTCACTAAATAAATCTCTGCTGCAGTGATCAATTAAGCATATTGCTGGCTATGGTTCATTAAACAAATACAAAATGTACGAGCAGCGTGATTTAATTATTAAAAAATAATTAATGTTGTGCTTTAAAATGCATCTCACATGGATAAAGTAAAGTGAAATATCACGAATACAGCTGTACCTGAAATATTATATGTATAAACTGTACTTTTTTAAGCAAACAAATGAATTTGAGTCATTTTGCAAAATTATAATTAAAAATGTTTATGTGTTTTTCCATAGGCAGAGCGCAAGCTTGAAATGGACTAATCGAGATGCAGCGCTGTACAGGTCAGTACGGATATTATTTTCTTTTCTGTGAATAATAATAATAATAAAATATTTCATTTATAAAATAAATGCCTGCGCATTTAACAACTAGCCCACATGTAGTCACTTTATTGGATGGTCTTTCCTCTTAACTAGGTGTTACACTGAAATGCATTGATTATTTTATTTATTAATTAATATATATTACAGTTTTTCGGAGCGTGAGATGAATATAATGGGCTTTGAAGGGAAACCCGTCTCATTCTCTTGCACCTGACAGTGGCGCCCTCTAGAGTCCGGCCCTGACACTGCTGGACCCGACTCGAGATCACAATAATCACAAAGCACACATCAAAATTCATTGTAATAGAGTTAAATCATCACTTTTTGGACGGGACTAGTTTTCTAAACAATGTTTGAGTTACAATTCTTATCACTGTCATCTGTGTTTATAGTGCGTTGTAGAAAGCGTTTACGTCCTGGTAGAGCTTGTAATAACATCTTGAATTTTCTGAGAGCTCTTGCTCGCACCACCTGACCACTGCGGATTAATTTAGGCATCGACAGAAATACATAACATCACGTTATCATCTCGACGATAATTACGACATCGGCATGAGCGCAGATCATCACAGAGATGAGAGTGTGTGTTACAGAAGGTCGTGGGTGTCTTTTAATGATTTACTTATTGATGTAACTTTAATTTAGCTTTAAAACCCTATTGAAAGTGACACGAGTTTATAGAATTGGTTGTTTATAATAAACTCACGTAAGTGAGCATTAAAATGGCCAGTCTTCGCAGTTTCTGCAATTTGTCTGAATAAATCCACTTTGATTAATTTGAGTAAAAATGTGTTTTCTTTACCAAGAAAGTGGCAAGATGAAAACCACTATTTTCTGTTTAAAACGTTCACATAGCATCTTTAAGGTTATAATATAAACAAATATAAAAAATACAAATCCAGATTTTGATTTTCAAAGATTTATTATAAAAATGGAAAAAAAATTCTGCAAAATGCAATAAATTCATGACATTTTTTTTTTTTTTTTTAAATGCAATTAATCCATTGAATCAATAGAAAAGTTATTTTTCATATTGAAACTGTTGAAAATACACAACAAAGTAAGCTGATCCACATATGACAGTCAATACTAATCTTATATACAGGCACTGGACTAAAATACATTCAATCAGCCATCGCTAAGAAATACCTCCTGAACTTGTCTGACGGCGATCAGCTGTAAAATGGCTGGGTCCTGCTTGGTTTTCACTGACTTTGAGTAAAACAATTGAAAGTTTTTCAAAAGATCCCCTGGGGTCAACGTGTGTCAGCGTGACAGAAGTTTGATGCTGTCGTGTGAGAACCTGTTTGCTCACCAATCTTCCGCATGCTTTCATTTCATTTCCATACGGATGGTATCCGACGAAAACATATAATGAATAAATAGATTGTATATCGCGTTTGGGAAGATTTGTGAGCAAACAGGTCAAAAAACACACGAGGAGAAGCGTTAGTATAAAGCCCTATTCGGACGGTAATTGTTTCTAATGGGGTCGTATAGTATATATTCAATGATTTTATTGCCTGAATCCAGAAAGTCAGTGTTTTTCTCCCAACAACACCTGTGTAAAAATCCCCGGCCGAATGACCTACTGTTTTTGACAAACACCAATCACATGCTGTGATTTAATCTCTGTCTGAATCCACATCTCTGAGAAGAAGAGATTCACTGTTTAAATCCTTTTTGACCACTGGATGCATTTTAAAGATCTAGCCTAGACTTTTATTACTGAAATGCTGGAAGAACAGTATTATTTCATATCACCGGCTCAAAGGAGAGCGAGAAGAAAAGCACGTAAACATTTGAAATGTGCTGTAATTATGCCAGCAATATACATTAAAAATATACGCCAAGCAGCTTTATGTTTACCTCGTGTAAATAAGAGGCTGTTTTCACTTATTTCCTCTTATTTCAAATGACATCCATCATTTTGAGATAAAATACAAGACAGAAAACCATTTTAACTATAGCGCATCTCTATGAACTTCCGAATGGGGCTTTAGGAAAACACGGACATGGATTCGGACAGGATTAAAATCAGAAATGCCTGTGAAACATGAACTTCTCTAACGTCCTCCATGAAAACTAGTAGGGCTTTTAACAGCATCACTAAATGTGTGAGTAAACGGAGAACTTGTTGAGTCCGACAGAGTAAAACGTCTTCCAGCGCAGCCGCTGTGGACGTATTTAACAGATTTAGGAGGTTTGGGTGGATTAAAGCGGACCCCGCGGACTGAGAGCCGCGTTTTCAGGGGATCTCGAACCACTTCCACATTAAAGCTGCAGTCGGCAAGTCTGGCAGATTGAGGGGGCTTAGCCGAAATGTTGAATGTTTACAACTCTCACGCCCCTCCCCCACTACCAGCGAGCACCCTCCCATCGAGTTCGCGCTCGTCAGTGTGTGTGCACCAGATTTTCCGTGAACACGCCCGTCTCTCAGCATCGATCAACACCATGGACTCGGAGGTTGGCTGCCCTTGCTAATTTACCCATAGATAGCAAGATAGCTTGTTAGTAGATCTTCTCTCCGCCATCACGCTTCGTACAATCCAACACACCTGCGAACTTCAGGCGTGTGTATGTGATACGAGCGTGCCGCACAAGCCCTGAAAAGTGAAGCCAAAACGTCTCGATCGCAATTTAATTACACTTCAAATATCTTTTTTCCCAAAAGTGGTTTCTGTCATTTATTGTAGTTTTTATCACGCTGATGTAAATTCAAGTGTTTGCTTTTAAAATAAGTTTGTTTTTAGTTAGTTATTTGATGCTATAAAAACGGTGGTGTGACGTCATGATTGACAGGTTGTCTGAGCGAAGTAGTCACTGAAGCACCTTTTTCGGGATCTTCGGAGGACTGAGGAGATTGGAGCTTTAAATTTAATATCTAAATTTCTATAATTAATTATTTCACACCGAGAGTGAGGGCGGGGCCTTGATTTCGCGGCTTTACTTCCTGCTCATTACGAAACCGCTACTGCGCAAACTCAAGACCCAAGATGTCAGCGCCATATCGGGACACTGGCGGCTTCACTTCTCACCAATGGAAGAGAGCGAAGGGGCGTCGTCCATATTTTTTTATCTGTGGCGTGTGCACGACCTGTGATTGACATTCAGATCTCACACAGCCCTGCGCTGATTGGACCAGAACCACCGGGAGCGGTGGATTTTTGCTAAACAAATAACAGGTGGTAGAGGCGCAGGGTTTTTTCTAAAACCGGCTGATTTATGTTGTTCTGTCGGAGCATAGCGTCGGTTTCAGTGAATATGATCAAAAAAATCTTGCCGACTGCAGCTTTAACTCTGGTGCTGAAGTTCACACTTGTAGTTCTTGTTCGCTTGGTTCGAACCAAAAAAGAAAAACATTTCGTTCTGGTCTGCTTAGCTTAGCGTTCACATTGGCATTTTAAAACCGAACCTAAAGGCATAGGGATATTTTCACAACCTGGTGTGTTTCCCGTACACGCCGTAACTCGCTGCTTCACTATCACAGTACGAATCATCGTTGAAGAAATCGACTTGCGAGTCACGACTGTTTCCCGAAACTGTATTGTCGCAAATTGGTCGTTCAACCACGTTGGTTAATGACGTCACGCACGTGTTTGAGTAATAACTACTGTTAAAGAATCTGTTTGAGATCGAATGTTTCGCTATAAATTACAGACATGACATCTGAGGACTATTTCTTATTTTTCTCAGTTATTTTGCTTTATTTCCAGATTCAATCAAAGACTCGTTCTTACACTAGAGCTCGTTCACACATGCGCACTCTTCAACAACGACGCTTTAAATCTCTTGACAAACTAAAAGACGTAAATGACATTTGTGTGTATTCTAAATAAAAGACACAGGTTGCACTGAATGTCAGCTTGATTATTTTGCTCAAGATAAGGATTTATTGAGTCCACAAGTCATAAACTAGAAACTGCTTCTAACCACAGGTCGAGATCTGTCGTTTCAAACACACAACTCTGCGATGCGGTTTGCGAATGTTCGTTGGAACGATGGTTTCGGGAAACACTGACTCGATGAACTGCTGATAACAACAGAACTTGCGACCATAGTTGGCTAACGATGCTTTCAGGAAACACACCCCTGATTGGTCGGCTTTTATTGCGTATATTTTGCGACTGAACTTACCGAACATCCAAAACAATGCTGTGTTCTGGGCTAAATGCGCTCGTTGTGTGTGTGTAGCTAATTATGATGGTATTCTGACTGGCTGAGAACTCATGAAGAGCTTATAAAATGTGTAAAGGAGTCAAAACAGCGGCAGGAATCCCTCCGTCACACACACTAACACAGATCTGCCGCGAGGAGACACGCTTCTGACACCTTTTGCAATATTTTCTAAGCCACCGCACTAGCCATTATTGTTAATGGAAGGAGACAGAGGCGTGTATCCAAGAATTTATGGCAAGGAAAACCCCTTATACTTGTGAGCGGCTCATATGAGGTGTTTTTGGGTGTTTCTCTCTCATTTCTGCTTCAAGCTCTTGATAAATTGTGGCATTACTTTGTGGTTTAGAATCCAGTATTCCAGTGATTCTTTTGTCTTTTATGAGTTTAATAAAGAACTCGGTCTCATCTTCTGTCCAAACACACCGCGCCATCTTTAAAGAATGATCGACTTTTACGTACGTCAGGTGACCTGTAAATTATGCAAAAAAAAATCTGTTTCCATTGCAGATTTGCGAAATATTCCTTTTTCGAATTTTTCTCTTCATAGGAGCTATACGTTGCCCAATAAAGTTCGGTACAGGCATCAGAAATGCGTCTCCCTGCATTAGATCATCATGTGTGTGTGACGGAGGGATTCCTGCCTTTTATTTTATAAGCCCTTCACAAGTTCTCAGCTGGGCAAAATACCATCATATATAGGCTATGCACATATACAACCAGTATTTTTGTATGCTTTTTTGTTTTGTTTCTTAGGTTCGGTGTTAATGCTAAAGTGAACCAGGACAAAATGTCATTATAAATCATTTTCTTTTTTGAGAACCGAACTACAAGTGTGAACACAACCTCAGTCTCAATTGAGCACGAGCCACATGTCATTTGAGTCCTCAACTTTCCTGCCCACAAGTCACGACAAAGCCACGGGTGTCTTTCAGTGACGTGTTCGTTTTTTATAATGTCTTTTCTTCCTCCTAAGTGGAGAGACGTGCCTGGTTGAGCTCGATCTGAATGTTTTACCACTGACTGCAAAACACTTCCAACAAATGGGAGAGAAAAAAAAATCTATTTGTTTTTGCATAAAATTTGTCTTCCAATTGCACACTGCAAAAAATGCTTTTCTTACTTAATATTTTTGTCTTGTTTCTAGTCCAAATATAAAAAAAAAATCTTAAATCAAGATGCATTTACTAAAGTAGTAAAATGCTATTATGATATTATGTATTGTTTTCTGGGGAAATAAATCAAAATGAATTGAGTTTTTGCTTTAAACAAGCAAAATTATCTGTTCATGGGGTAAGAAAAATAATCTGGTTTCTGTTTGAATTAAGATTATTTTTCTTACCCCATGTACAAGTAAAAACTCACTTAATTTTGATTAATTCCCCCGGAAAACAAGACATAATATCTTATCTAATTTTACTTGTCTAGTAAATGCATCCTGATTTAAGAATTTTTAGATATTTGGACTGGAAACCAGACAAAAATACAAAGTAAGAAAAGCATTTTTTGCAGTGCAATTCTTACAGCTAAAAGAATTCAGGCTTGCATGATTACTCGCATTTTATTATTACATTCAGAAATAATGTAAAATACGGTATAAAAAATGAAACATTTGTTTATAAATATTATAGACATGTATTTTTGCACATATTTTGTGTGCTTGATGTTAATTGCATAATATAAGTCGCTTTGGGATCAAGCCTCTGTTTGATGATAAAAACCATGACTTATATTGTGAAAGTATTGATGTTAATAATATGTGGACGTGATGATCCTTTTCTAAAAAAAATAATGTTGCACTGGAAAGTCTGATTTCTGAAAATCTGAAATCGAATGATCAAGCAAGCCTGAATTCTTTCGGCTGTAAGTATTGCAAGACACATTTTAAGACAAATAGTATGCAAAAACAAATGGATTTTTATTTTCAAGTCAGTGGTAAAACATTTTAGTGAATCAGTTTGTTCACATGATCCATGCAAATGAACCAGTTCAAAAGGAATCAGTTCGACGATTTGAGTCACAAAATACGGTAACACTTTATTTTAGTGTCCTTGTTACATGTACTTACCATAGCAATAAGAGTAAATTGTGCATAATTACATGCAACTAACCCTCAACCAAACCCTAATCCTACCCAAACCCTAAAGTACATGTTGTTAATTAATAATACACTGTAACAATGACACCTTAAAATAAAGTGTAACCCAAAATACAAAAAAAGCTAAGTATTTAGCTAAACACTCCTTCCAGTTTTAAATCCTAGTATTTTAGAGTAAAATTAAGTGCAAACTTGTTGTTTAACCTCACAGTACGTGCACATATGCCGCTCGTGAACGAATCCTTTACATTATGAACTTTCTATTCACTCTAATTTGCTTTGAGAAGTGCATATCTCAGATGTAGAGACTGTTTTCCACAGTCAATGAAATGGAAATAGTTGTTTTCAGATTTTATACATATTTATATATATATATTTCATCCAGCCATGTTTCCACCCTAAAATGTAAAAAATTTGTGGATAAACACCAGGCTATTGTTGTTATGGTTTTCCCAAAAGCACTTGACTTGCCTCACTCACACCAAGAACGAAAACGATGAAGATAACTATGTTAGCGTACACACCAGTGGACAATATCGCTCTGTTTATTATAAGCGCACTGCAGTTTTGTCGTCTGCCACTTTAAATGCTCGAGCTCTTTAAAGTTGGTGGATTCTGATTGGCTGTCAATGTTTTTAATATTCATCAGCTGAAAAAAAAAAAAAAAAAAAAACGTTCTGAAAGTGATTCCAACGCTTTCAATTCTCTGTGCCGTTATTGTTATAGTTATGGTGTGGATTTAGAATGATTTTTAGAACTATATCTTAATCATAATCATCCTTGGTGTGAACAGGCCTTTAATCTTAGAGCAAAAGGAGGTTTATTCGCAATGCTAGTCTTACACAACAGGGCCCAGGATTGTCTTTGTACCAGTCACTGCTGCTCCCCTGCTTGGCTTTGGCATAAAACACCATCCATATTGCCGTGTAAAAATGAATTATGAACCATATTGCATAACTGTACCCAATGCACACGAATTTCCATGCCACCTCCTGTAGGAGCGCAGCACACAAACCTCTCAGAGTCGCTCTCCCACGAACATGTGTCTGCTTATATTTCCACCTCACAGATGGCCACACGGCATGGCATGGGATCTCTCGCGGCGTGACGCGTTCGGATATACGAGGGAAAACTTCTGTGAGGAGAAATGGGTTGTTTTCTGATGGGACTGTTTAAACGGCTCCACAGAATTAGTCAAAGTTCGTAACATCCACAGATTAGCTGTAGTATTTGTAGTACAAACCGTTGTGAACACATCATTGGATCAATGTAACTATGTTTTGTATGAAACAATGTATTCCCTGCTGGAAATATATTAGTTAGTTAGTCCTGAAGTAAACTAACTACTATGGGAGTAAAATAATGGCAAAAGTTTTTGAAACAAAAAAGCCTGAAACAATATTTCTTTTTTTGAAACAAAAAAAAATTTATCGGCTGAAATTCAACATGGTTAGGGTATTTAAGCTGTGAATATTTCAATTGAAAACATTTCAAATACATTTTCATTATTCAAAATTAAATAATCCATATTCACCTTTCAGATTTCACTTCCAAAATATTCAAACTGTTTAAAAATACAACCTATAATATTCAACAGGCAATTTTCGGTCAATTTATTTCGCTTAGCAAATTCAGTGGTTCAAAATCGACAGTAAATTCAACGTTGACATCCAGGAACTGCAGGAAAAAGCAGTAGATTACCGAGCATACTCTCCATCTGCTCACCTCAACCTCACCAGCAGGGGGTGCAAGCGCGTGTTGTTGACGAGGACCAGAGCAAACACATTGCGCGTAAAACATTTGCCATTATTTTACTTCCATAAACTACCATCTTGTATATTATGAATATAGTTGACTCATTGACAGTGTTGGTAACGCATCAAGTAATGCGAGTTATGTAATCAGATTACTTTTTTCAAGTAACTACTAAAGTAACTCATTACTTTTAAATTTACAACTAAGTTACTTTTTCAAATAAGTAACGCAAGTTACTTTGTTTTCCCATGTATTGACCAAGTGTGCCGCACATATCCTGAAAAGTGAAGCCAAAGCGTTTCGATCGCCCCCTGGTGGCTGGCTGCAGTACAGGTCATAAACCCCGCCCCTCTCCATATAATCCAGTGGGACGCAAGCCAAACTAAAAAAATCCAATTACACTTCAAATATTTTTTTTTAAAGATGGTGTCTGTAAATTTTGGTAGTTCTCATCCCCAGTAGGTTTGGTTTTAGTTAGTTTCTGATGCTCTAAAAACGGGGTGTAACATCATGATAGACAGCTGTTCAAACCTGCAATAATAAATTGCCCGCTATAGTGAAAATCAAGCTTTTAATGTTGTTTATGTGTCTATGTGGTGTTTTTAATATGCTTTAAGACAAACCATGTGTAAATTCATAAGTCGACACCATTGCTGAGTATTTCCTCCTTAAAACTGCAGTGAACCAAAGACAGTCTCAAAAACACGCTTTGAAATCGCTGGTGTTTCTGACGTCACAAACTACCTTGTAACCAATCAGATCAACGTGTGATCGTCAACCAGTGGATCTCTGAGCTGAGTGAGTGAGTGGAGGCGGGGCTCATTTGCATATTCATAGAACCATGTACACTAAATGAGGCAAGGGTGTCGAGTTACATTCAAGATGTAAGGCATGAAGACATTTTTATTCACGGAAAAAACATTTAAATTTGTCATTTTGATGATCAAAGATGAGTTTTAAGGGATAAAATGATTGACTACAGGGGGACTTTAAAAGTAATTTTCCCCAACACTGCTCTTTGATGCAGTCGCTTTGGAAGAAAGTGTGCATAAATGTAAAGGACTTTTAGATGCAATGTTCCACAGCTGTAAGTATAACCTGGATTTGCTATGAAAAATAGTATCTTAAACGCAGTTAGAAATTAATATACAACATCTATTATATAATCAGTGTTGGGTAATTACTAAAGTAATTAATTTCTATCTACTAATTACATCTTCAACAGTGTAATTAGATTACTGTACTAATTGCATTACTTATTACTTTCTAAATCCCATTTCAACAATACAAGGATAGACATGAAACGTTTTTTTTCATTCTTTCAAATAAATAATATAAAATTGCATGAATTATCCAAAGTAGTTAAAGGGAGAAGGTTACATTATAACATTTTAACATTAGACGTTACATTTTGTGGATGTTTAATCCACTATTGTTTCTCAACTAGAATTCGTAGTAAAAAAATGTTTTAAAACATAAGTAAAATTATATTTTTTAACCTTATTTAGCATTTTCCCCGAATTATCATACTTGCTATAGTTTGTATTTGTGTCAATACTCATAAGAGTTATAGTAGACTGCTTTTTAACTCTTCTCGGGATGTTAAAACCTTTAAGGCATTCTTGGCTAATGTGTGCATAGACTGCGGATTAGCTGGAAAAGTCACAGTAACTAATTAGGGGTGTCTACTATTGTGAAAGAGTTGAGTATGTTCACGCCGCTCTAATATTAGCATAGCAACAGAAGCGTTTCTATCAGGCGAGGCGGTACGAGGTGACAGAGACTGAACTAATGAAGGCTCTCTGAATCACAGATCATATCGCAGATGCTTGGCCACTGTTGTTTAGATGCTAAACCACAAGCAATTTGATCGTGGACGGATGTAGTAATGATCGGAAAATCTGTGCTAGATATTTCTTGCATCAGCCTCACTTGTATAAAAAACGAAATCATGTATTGTCGTAAAAACATAATTAGGGCAACAACACACAAAAAACCTAGAAGTTGTGAATTTAATTCATGGTTTAAGTAAATTATTCAGTCACGTTATTTGTTGAGGTACATCAAATGACCTGTTTCATGTGCATTTAGTTCATTATTTCGTAAATGTATTTGTATTCACATTTACTGAATTAAAACATTTAAAAAAAAATTAAAACATTTAAAAAAAAAATTAATGCACTTAAATTTTTTATATATATATATATATATATATATATATATATATATATATATATATATATATATATATATATATATATATATTTAAATTGCATTTGTTTATAATCCCATGATTAACCCCACAATATGAATAAAAATTAGTGGATGGGCAGCAGGCTATAGTTATTAATGTTTGATATTTGACTGTTCAAAAAAGATAATGTATGTCATTTCACATTAAATACTACATACATTTATATAACATTTTATTTAAAAAAAAAAACAATATATTTTATTTGATATTTAATTTTTTTCATCCAGCATTTTTTCATGCAATACCACAAAAATTTGTGGATGGACACCAGGCTATTATTATTGTTGTTTGATATTTGACTATGGATAACATTTATTTATTTTATATAAAAGTTATTTAATTTTTATTTATTTTTTAAATGCACATTTTGAACATTTTATTTATTTGTTATTTGATTTATATTTATATATATATTTTTTTTTTCCATCCAGCATTTTTTTTTTATACAATACTCCAAAATTTTAATAAAAATGAGTGATGGACACCAGCTTATTGCTATTGTTGTTTGATATTTGACTGTTTAAAAATAAAATAATGTGTTATTTTACATTTAAAGAAATCGCATGCATTTTTAATATACATTTGATTTAAAAAATATATTTTATTTGTAACGTTACTTTTTTCATTTATTTTACCTCCATCCAGCATTTTTGAATTTTTTTTTTATACGACTCACAAAATGTGAATAAAAATGAGTGAGGAACACCAGGCCATTGTTATTGTTGCATGATATTTCTCTGTGAAAAAAAGTAGCATTTGCATTAAGATTTCCAATGAATATAAACTTTAGTTTGCTATATTTAAAGGGCTGGTTGATTATGATTTGACTTTTCTAACTTTAGTTAGTGTGTAATGTTGCTGTTTGAGCATAAACAACATCTGCAAAGTTACGACGCTCAAAGTTCAAAGCAAAGGGAGAGATTTGCTTTTACAGAAATCACTTTTTAAGGACTACAACAAACGGCTGGTAGAGACTACACCACATTCCTCCAGGGTTAGTGACATCACCAACCCTAAAATTTACATAAACCCCGCCCCCGGGAACGTATTTATAGATTATCAAGACAGAATATGCTAATCAAAGACTAGAAGATAACTACACATTCAGAAATGTTGTCTACATGTTGTCACTTCTTCTTGAGTCTCTCCATCTTTGTTTGACTCCAGTTTGAACATAAAAAGCTAAAAGTTTTTGAAATTTTCAGTGCGTGTGTGTGAGAGGTAAAAGGACACAAGCTGTTGAAGCTCCGCCCTCTGTGCCGGGAGCAGCAGCTCATTTGCATTTAAAGGGACACACACAAAACAGTGCGTTTTTGCTCACCCTCCAAAAGTGACAATTTTAACATGCTATATAAAAATATCTGTGAGGTATTTTCAGCTTAAACTCCACACACACACTCTGGGGATATCAGAGACTTATTTTACATCTTGTGAAAAGGGCATTAACCACCCCTTTAAGTTGCATTAAGTTTGAACAACACGAGGGTGAGTAAACAAGGTTAGTTCAGTGTGAGCTGTCCCTTTAAGGCCTCTGGCGGGCGTCGGGTACAGTACACGGCACTGTAAAGCCTCTGCAACAGAGAACACAGTGAGTCGGGTTGTCAGGTGCTGTTGGCGAAGGTTAACGCTGTGCTTTAATAACAGGATGCAGCTGTTCTCCTTCAGACTGACTCAGAGAGATGGACCATAAGTCTTTCCTGGCCTGTCACTAAATAGCTTTTTCACATTGTATCAGTTACAGGGAACTAAGGAAACTCTGGCGTTAACAAGGCTAGTTTGGCCGGCGCACGCTTGAAAAAGAGTTCAATTCAGGCTACGAATCCTGCGCTGTTCGTGGGACAATGTGCGCAGGTCTGCTTTGGCCGAGAGCCTCTATTGGGCATTGTCTCGCAAACGCGGTGAACGTTTGGGGAAATTATAAACAAATGACGTGGAAACAGTTGCTTGAATGATAGCAAGGAGGAAATCAGAGCGAGCCGGATTCCTTTGGCTATTGTTCCTCCGTGTGAATGTATTCGGGAACCCGATCCGGCTTTCATTGATTGATCATTGCTCCACATTCCTCGGCCCTTTGAAGTCTGCGGTCCGGCTCAAAAAACCTTCATTGTCTCATTGTCTTGCGTGGAGATCTGGAGTGTCGTAATCCTCTGCATCTGCTCCGCAAGGTTCAGTGAAATGAGCTTCATTATTTAGGTGTATTACTAATGCTGTTTAGTGGAGCCCACTTGATGTTTAAGCCACCGGATACACCCTGACGCTAAAAATGAGATATTTTTGTAAAGAAAATGCTCATAATGAGATGAAATGGATTATTCAGGCACATCGTTTGATGAGATATAAAGTCACATGACCTGTTTGATGTGCATTTTGGTAAATGTGTTTCCATCAAAGCTTATGCACTTGCCAAGAAAAAACTGTCGTGAAAGTTTCAATAAAAAATGTATTATGAAAATTGTATTTGAAAACAAAATTACTTATTTTATTTGCTTGTAATCCAGCATTTTATTTATGCAATATTCCCAACATTTTATTAAAATTGAGTGGATGGAATTATTTCACTTTGGATAAAATAATTTATGTAATCTTACCAAAAACATACATTTTTTTACTTAAGTTTTTAATGCACATTTTGAAAAAAAAAAAATTATTTAATACATTTTTCATTTCTATTTGATTTGTTTCTAATCCATCATTTTTATGCAATACCCCAATATTTTAATAAAAATAAGTGGATAGACTTGTATAATATTTGTAATAAAAAATAAAAATAAAAAAAGATCTATCTATCTATCTATCTATCTATATATATATATACATAAGCTTTTAATGCACATTTTGAAAATAAAAACATTTTATGTAATTAATTTTTCATTTCTATTTGATTTGTTTCTAATCCAGCATATCCAGGACCTCAGTAATCTCGCACGTGTCTCCTCTAGATCCTCCAGATCTTAGTAACGTCTCAATCTGTGCTCAGATCTCAAGATGAACTCCAACATTTCTCATCAAATGATCTTAGCTGGAGTGACTCATGTGAGTCTGTTTTATCTCTTTTCAGGGATTGTAGGAGAAACAACCGAGATGAAGATCCGAATGCGTCCGATTTGATGTTACGTCGCATTGGTACGTATGAATATCCATTATTTTATATGTTATATGAGATGCATGTTCCTGCGGCGAGACTCTTGTTGTTCGGGGGATTTCTTACATCCACTACCATTCAAAAGTCGTACGATTTTTTAAATCTTTCTAAAAGAAGTCTCTCCTGCTCACCAAGGCTGCATTGATTTGATTAAAAATACAGTAAAATACAGTAAAACTGTGAAATATTATTACCGTTTAAAACAGCTGTTTTCCATGTGAATATATTTTACAACGTAATTTATTCCTGTGATCAAAGCTGCATTTTCAGCATCATTACTCCAGTCTTCAGTGTCACATGATCCTTCAGAAATCATTCTGATACGCTATGATTACTATCAATGTTTTTTTTTTTTTTTTTTGTGGAAACCATAATACATTTTTTTTCAGGATTCTTTGATGAATAGAAAGTTCAAAAGAACAGCATTCATTCAGAAATCTTTTGTAACAATATAAAAGCATTTACTGTCACTTTTGATTATGCATGTATAGCATTCTCGCATCCACGTGTGACTGTGTGTTGAGATGCACGCCTGTATGTGAATGCTTCTGCCTCTGTGTTTGCACATACTCACATGCCCTGCTGTAACTCATGCACTCTCGGCTCCTCGAGGTCACGAGGTCACGCAGGGGTCACGGTGTCGACTCTCCCCCACAGCCAGACACGAGCCCGTCCAGTCCCGCACATCTGTAACAGGAGCTGTTGGCATATAAAAATAGCAGCTTCAGGCCTTTGCCCTGTGAACCCGGGGCCGGCGGAGCCTCTCTTGCCCTATTTAGCATCCGCTGAGCAAACTCAGCTGTCTGGATTCCTCCCGTCTGCACCTGGGGCCCCTCGGGGCCGCCATCCTGATTAAAGGGTGTGCTGGGTAACCACATTATGGAAACACAAGAGGAAATCGGTTAGCAATAGAAGCAGTTCTCTTACGAGAGTCCTCTCGTACTGCGTTTTATCAAAACGCTACGGGAAAAGTCTCTTTTCACGAAACACTGAAGCAAAAAATTATCCTTTAATTTTCATATATGTAAAACGCGTTGCGGCAGCAGCAGACAGCTATGGCGAGACGGCTTGCTCGCTCATTGGCTGCTCTGCGGCAACTGCTTAAGCCAATCGAGCGAGGCCTGGGATGACATCAGGCCAATGAGGGCGCTTCGCGCCCTCCTCGCCACTTCCCGCCGAAACGGGCGTGGCTTACCTCTATAAAAGGAGCTCGAGAAGGCTGACTCACTTGATTTTAATCTCTTCAGCGAAGCGCACGCATCGCTGGATCACGGAAGCAGCGTCGTTGAGGCAAGCACATCAGCGGGACGAGCCCTCGAAGCCGCTGGCCAACGCCGCCTTCTACAGCCGTACCTGCTGCGCTTTCCGACGCCTATATCCTTTCATATTATTGCTTTTCTGTGTGTGTGTGTGTGTGTGTGTGTTCTTCGCAACACTCACCCCTAAGAGAGCTGCGTCTTTTTCAAGATGCCTTCCTGCGGCTCGTGCGTGTTTCCTGCCTGGGTGAGGACCATGCAGCGCTCGCGCTCGCTGACGGCGGATGCCCTCACTGCGAGCTTTTGCCAATGGTGACTCTGAGGACTCGCCTGGCATCCTTTTCCAAGCCTGCATTCACCGCCGCGATGCCGCGCCGTAAAAAGCGCCGCTCGCAGCGGGTCCCGGAACCCGCTCCAGCCCGACCAAGCTCGCCGGTTCGCCCGCCAGCTTCTCCGGCCTCTCTCGAATCACTTCCTGATGCTCAGCGCCCGCAGTCCGCCGCCGCTTCATCAGAGGAAGTCGGTTCAGAGGCCGCGTCGGGGGAGAAGGATTCCTGCTCTCTGCTAGCTTCAGGCAGCGAGGATTGGGCGAGCTTTGAGGATCTCGCGCCCCCTGCCCGCAAGCCCTCA
Organism: Scardinius erythrophthalmus; assembly: GCF_964197995.2. Taxonomy (NCBI): domain Eukaryota; kingdom Metazoa; phylum Chordata; class Actinopteri; order Cypriniformes; family Leuciscidae; genus Scardinius; species Scardinius erythrophthalmus. Next base: position 4,809,649 of record NC_138244.1, read on the forward strand.
ACGAGAGCCAACATTGAGACGGAGCTCATGCGGGTACTCGCACTGGCCGCGGCGAGCCTCGGCCTCGAGTGGTCTGCACCGGAGCCCCCCTCTCGAACCCGGCTGGATGGTAGTTTCCTCCCTGGTGAGCGCACTTCTCCGGAATCTAAGCCCGCTCCTTTTCTTCCTGAGTTACACGAAGAAGTTGCGAAGGCTTGGAACGCGCCCTACTCTGCGCGGACGCGCTCATCTGTGTCACCCGCATTTCCTCTCTGGATAATGCCAGTGACCGAGGCTACCTCTCTCTTCCGCCGGTGGAACAGGCGATAGCGACCCACCTTTGCCCGCCCTCTGCTGGACGGCGGACTAAACCGGTGTTGCCTTCCAAAGCCTGCCGCATGACGTCGACGCTGCTCGCGCGAATCTTCTCCGCCGCTGGGCAGGCCGCGTCATCACTACACACCATGGCTACGCTGCAGATTTACCAGGGTGATCTCCTCCGTAAGCTGGACGAGATGGGACCTGACGCTATCTGCATCGCGGATCTAAGGAGCGCTTCAGATCTCACGCTCCGAGCTACTAAAGCCGCCGCACAAGCCATGGGACGGTGTATGGCTTCCGCCACTGTCGCTGAGAGGCACTTATGGCTGACGCTCACGGAGATGGCCGATTCCGAGCGCACTGCGTTTCTCAATGCCCCGCTGTCTTCCACCGGCCTTTTTGGTTCTTCTCTCTCCGAGTTCGTGGAGAGATTTACCGAGGCCCAGAAAGCGTCTCAAGCCTTCAAGCACTTCCTACCGAAGCGCTCCGGTTCTGCAGCGGCTCGTGACAAACGAACCCCGCGGAGCTCTCAGCCTCAGCCCCCGCCTTCGGCCGCCTCTTCGCAGCAGCCACAACAGCGCAGCTCGAGGCCCCGCTCTCGGTCCAGCGCCCGGCGCCCCTCTTCGCGCGGGCCGCGATCGAGGGTTGTGGTAAAACCAGAAGTGCCGAAGAAGTCCTAGCAAGCCTGGGAAAGCGCAGGTGTGTGAGTCCCGTTGCGGCCGGCCTCCCACCCAAGCGCCCCGCTGTTTCAGTCCCAAGGTTTGCGACTGTTCCAGTGTTTTCTGCAGAGAACAAGCCTGCACTGCCGCCCGCTTGCCTGCACGCAAAAGCCGTTCTCACGGCTACCCAGATAAATCTCGAAAAGAGTGTGTTTTCTGGTGTCCCGGCCATGGCCGATGGTGCTATAAATGTAGTCTCGATGCCCACTCCTCAGTGCCCATCACTACACATAAGCACAGCCCTACACGTAGGGCCCGCGCACATAAAATCGACTCAGGTCGGTTGCGCTTCCAGCATAGTGAGAGTGCCCACTTCCCAGTGCCCACGAACACTATGTCTAACACATCACAGGCTCTCTGTAAAAACGAGAACTGTGAGCGCGCGCTCTGCTCAGGCAGACGCCGCGCCCAAAGCAGTAAATGTGCCCGCTCCCAGCCCACATCTACTCGCTCACATGGGTCCTATGAGACTTTCTCAGTCCTCCCTCACTCAGCCAAGCACTGTAGTAAGGTCGAGGACGAGCGTCTCGCCCGCTGTATTAAGCGCGCGCCCCGCCTCAAATGCCACAGGCATAACGCCTATGTTTGTATCCCCCGAAGCACCTCTGTCGCACGGCGATCAGAGCGCGCTCCGTATCCAGCCCCTAGCCAGCCATGCAGAAGCATGGGCAGCGCTCCCAGGGGTTTCGGACTGGGTGCTAGGCATTATAAAGAGAGGCTTCTCGCTACAGTTTTGTCGACGCCCTCCCCGCTTCATAGCGCGCGTCGAAACTACGGTCTCGTTGGAAGTAGCTCACCTACTTCGAGCCGAAATATCAAAACTGATAAGCAAAGGGGCGATAGAGCGCGTTCCCCCAGCTCTAAGCGAAGGAGGGCTATACAGCAGATACTTTCTAGTCCCCAAAAAGGACGGCGGTATCAGACCCATACTGGATCTAAGACGGCTGAACAGAGTATTGGTGAAACGCAGTTTCAAAATGCTCACAACCAGCAAAATTCTTGCGCACGTTCGCCGAGAAGACTGGTTCATGTCAATAGATCTGAAGGACGCGTATTTTCAAATACAAATAGCGTCACACCACAGGCGATACTTGAGATTCGCCTTCGAGGGTCAGACATACCAGTATACAGTCCTGCCATTCGGCTTGTCCCTAGCACCCCGTACATTTACGAAATGCATGGACGAAATGCATTCTCGAGGTGATCGAGTAAAATGGTTCTGTGCTCCACGAGCTGTGATCGTGATTGAGCTAGGATCAACCAGTCGTCCAAATAGTTCAGCACTCGCATGCCTCTGAGTCTGAGAGGAGCGAGCGCTGAACTATTTGGACGACTGGTTGATCCTAGCTCAATCACGATCACAGCTCGTGGAGCACAGAACCATTTTACTCGATCACCTCGAGAATCTTGGTATCACAGTCAACTGGACAAAGAGTTCATTGAACCCCAGTCAATCGATTTTGTTCCTGGGCGTCGTTCTGGACTCACAGTCTATGACAGCGCGGCTGTCACCACAGCGCGTGTTGATCATTCAGCGCGCGGCGAGGTCTTTCCGCCGCGGCGCTGTCACCCCGCTCAGGAAGTTTCAAAAGATGCTGGGTCTCATGGCTTCAGCATCGTCAGTTCTCCGGCTGGGCTTGCTCCGCATGCGCCCGCTGCAGTTCTGGTTGAAAACGCGGGTACCGCGCAGAGCGTGGGCGACCGGTCGATTACGCCTCAAGGTCGATCAGGGCTGTGTTTCAGCCCTGGCGCCTTGGACGGCGGACGACTGGTACCAATCAGGTGTAAGCCTGGGGACTTCCTCGAGAGTGAGGATGGTGTCGACAGACGCATCCACCTCGGGATGGGGAGCTCTGCTCGAGGGCAGACCGTTCTTCGGCCTGTGGTCGGAACGAGAAAAGCTCCTACACATAAACTGCCTAGAAATGCTGGCAGTGCACAACGCGATGACGCGTTTTTGTCCCCACATCAAGGACGAACACGTCATAGTCCGTTCGGACAACATGGCTGTGGTGTCCTACATAAATCGCCAGGGCGGTCTGAAATCCATATCCCTGTACAGGCTGGCGAAACGCCTCCTACTATGGGCTCAGCACAACTTACGCTCGCTGAGAGCAGTGCATGTACCTGGGCTTCAGAATGTGGGCCCAGACAGACTGTCCAGGAACAATGTTCCCCCGGGCGAATGGTCTCTACACCCACAAACAGTCCGGCTGTTGTGGGAGAGATTCGGCAGAGCGGAGGTGGACCTTTTCGCGTCCCGCGAAAACGCGCACTGCCCCGCGTTCTTTTCAAAGACCGACAGCGCGCTGTCCCGGAGGTGGCCGCGCTGCCCGTTATACGCTTTTCCCCCCGTCTCCCTCCTGCCACAGGTGCTGGAACGGGTCAGGGAAACGAAATGCCCAGTCCTGCTTGTAGCTCCGTTCTGGGAGAACCAAACATGGTTCCCAGTTCTGATGCAGTTGGCAGATATCGCTCCATGGCCGCTGCCGTTGAGGAGAGATCTCCTCTCGCAGGCCGGGGGCTCGATTTGGCACCCACACCCGGAACTGTGGTCCCTTCATGTGTGGGTGCTCAACGGATACCCGTTGGTCTCACAGAGGGAGTCGTGAATACCATCACTCAGGCTAGAGCACCGTCGACACGGCGGCTTTATGCTTCGAAGTGGTCGGTTTTCTCCGGCTGGTGTGCAGCCCGGAGCATTTCACCCCTCGAATGTGAGGTAACGGAGGTTCTCTCCTTCCTACAAGAGCTGTTGGATAAGGGCAGATCCCCTTCCACGCTCAAAGTGTATGTGGCGGCTATTTCAGCGTTCTTTGGTTCAACGCTGGGTCAGTCGCTGGGAAGGAATGATTTAGTCATCCGCTTCCTCAGGGGAGCTAGGAGACTGAATCCACCCAGACCTCCTTCAGTTCCTTTGTGGGACCTTTCTACGGTCCTGGCGGCCATGAAAGATGCCCCTTTCGAGCCTATCCAGTCTATTAGCCTCAAACACTTGTCTTTCAAAACAGTGTTTTTGATGGCTCTCGCTTCAGTGAAGCGCATAGGCGACCTGCACGCGCTCTCTGTGAGCCCGGCGTGCTTGGAGTTTGGTCCTAATGACTCTAAAGTCATACTCAAACCTAAGCATGGCTATGTGCCGAAATCCCTCAACACGCCTTTTCGGGCTCAGGTTATATCCCTGGCTGCCCTGCCGGCATCGAGTGAGGAAGGGGACTCGAGTTTTCTTTGCCCTGTTAGGGCTTTAAGAGCTTATATGTCCCGCTCTGCTGTCTTCAGACAGACAGAGCAACTCTTTGTCTCGTTCAGCGGACGTTCCAAAGGAATGGCTGTTTCGAAACAAAGTCTATCCAGATGGATAGTTGACGCCATAGCGCTGGCTTATACTGCCAAGGGCATTCCATGCCCTCTGGGAGTCAGAGCGCACTCTACGAGAAGCGTTGCTTCTTCGTGGGCTTGGTCCAGCGGGATTTCCCTACAGGATATATGTACGGCGGCAGGTTGGGCCTCGCCGTCTACATTTATCAGGTTTTATAACCTAGAGGTTCCCGCCTTGCAGGCTAAGCTTTTGTCGGTGTAATCTGTTCAGCCGTCTAATCAGACCGCTGAAACTCATGCGCTATGCGCTACCGACTATCTTGGGCAGAACTGTGTAAGACCCACACTTTCCACATTAGTTCAGGTTCCCTACCCTGTCTATGTGATGATTATACTTGCGTCTGTGGACATGTTTTTCCATGACGCTGAAATATAGGGATTTAAGGCTCTCACCCTTATTCCCTGACTCTGTGTGAGTCAATCTGGTGATTATGCACTGTATGCCTGAAAAAGCTTCCGGTGATCAGTGTTTTTATCCCAGCACGCACGGCGTTTTGCAAGGGGTTCCCGTAGCGTTTTGATAAAACGCAGTACGAGAGGACTCTCGTAAGAGAACGTACTCGGTTACTAACGTAACCTCGGTTCTCTCTAGAAGAGGGAACGAGTACTGCGTTCTCTGCCGTGCGTACGGTTCACTCTGGTTCGCTTCGGCGATCAAAATCAAGTGAGTCAGCCTTCTCGAGCTCCTTTTATAGAGGTAAGCCACGCCCGTTTCGGCGGGAAGTGGCGAGGAGGGCGCGAAGCGCCCTCATTGGCCTGATGTCATCCCAGGCCTCGCTCGATTGGCTTAAGCAGTTGCCGCAGAGCAGCCAATGAGCGAGCAAGCCGTCTCGCCATAGCTGTCTGCTGCTGCCGCAACGCGTTTTACATATATGAAAATTAAAGGATAATTTTTTGCTTCAGTGTTTCGTGAAAAGAGACTTTTCCCGTAGCGTTTTGATAAAACGCAGTACTCGTTCCCTCTTCTAGAGAGAACCGAGGTTACGTTAGTAACCGAGTACGTTTTATGAGTTTTTTTTGGTCTCAAAATCAAAAATGTATTCAAAAATGTGTATATATATATATATATATATATATATATATAAATAAAAAATCATATATATATATATATATATATATATATATATAAAATAAATAAACAATCATATATAAATATATATATATATATATGATTTTTTATTTATTTATTCAAACAGTTTCAAACTCAAAGTCTCATACAAAGCTGACGTAATGAGATTAGTAATGAGGTTTTTGTTTTTGTTTGTCTCAATCAAAAATGTATTCAAAAATGCATTTTTTTTATATTTATGTTTTCAATTTCTGATTCTGTTTTTGTTGGGCTTAGAGTCGAGGTCAAGGCTGTGTAACTGGCCTGTGATCATAAAAAGTGTGGAAAAACTGCTCATCAAATCAATGTCATTGTGGTATAACCAACATCCAGGAAGATATTTTGTTGTCATGTGGCAATAAAACCATAAAATAAGATTAAAAAAAAAAAAGTAAAGAATGTAGGCTATTTAAATAATTTTATATTAAATTAAAATTAATATTAAATATTTAATCATTATTATGTAATATTAATTATATAAATTATATGAGCATAATATAACATTATAATATATAATATTAATTTAATAATTATTATTTAGTATTTAAATATTAAATAAATAATTTAAATAATTATTTGATTAAATATTTTTATTACATTATTCTAATTTTAAACTTAATAAGATATCATATTTAAATGACTGTCAATAAATGGGCTGTCAAATCAATTATTGTGATTAATCGCATCTATCATAAAAGTTTTTGTTTATATAATATATATGTGTGTGTACAATAATATATATATATATATATATATATATATATATATATATATATATATATATATATATATGTGCGTGCAGCGTGCATGTATGTATGTATGTATACACACACACACACACACACACACACAGGTTGGCAGGTTGGGATTAGGAAATGACCCGAACGGAACTCAAACTTGGGTTACCCACATAAAGCGCCACTGTGCCACTCGTGTGTATCGCCCACCAACCCAAGACCCAAATCTGACCTATTCCTGAAGAGAATACTTTCCATATAATCAGCAGATAATGACGAAGACTCATTTCTCTTCATTACAGATGCAGAAAGATGAAGACGGAAGGAGACGAACAATAATCAGACTGAAATGAGTTTGAAACGCTTCCTGAGCCCCTCATGACAGGTGCCAGTTCAAACACACACACACAATCACACACATTCACTAATGCTTGTGTCTTTTTTAGTCTGTTTTTACCCTTAAATTTGTAAAATTGGTTAAAAAACACCACTAGGTGCTGCGGACCCCATTGAAGACTCCTGCTCTTTCTTTATGTTGGGTGCAGCGTTCATTTATTTTTTGTTAATATTTTATCATTTTTATTAGTTTATTTTAGACTTTTTTTCTCAGTTGCAAGTTTATTTTTCACAAATCTGACTTTTTTTCTCATAATTGTGAGTTTATATCAGAATTGTGAGATTTAAACCGGGAATTCTGACTTTTTTCTTTATAATTGTGAGTTTATATCTCACAATTCAGACTTTATTTTATTGCAATTTCCAGTTTCTCTCAGTTCAAAAAAGTCAGAATTGCGAGACAAGTTTGTAATTCTGAAAAAATGTCTGAATTATGGCATAAAAAGTCGCAATTCCCCTTTTATTTTTGTAATTCCAAGGCGAAAACAAACTTCCGTAATTTTGTGTATTTTTATTTACAATTCTATTTTTTTTTTTTTTTCAGTTAACGTTTATTTTATTTCAAGTAATGGAAAATGTTTATGGTTTTAGTGAAGGATAATAACCCTGCTTCCGTGATGATGTATTGTAAGTGTGTTTTCAGACGGGTCTCAAGCGCTGACGTCTCTCCAGCGTATCCCACTGTCCTTTGGGGTGAGGTAGTAGGTTGTATAGTTTTAGGGTGACACCCTTCCTGTTAGATAACTATACAACTTACTGTCTTTCCTGAAGAGGCTGTAATATCACCGTCATCTTCCTCTTTAAACTCTGCGACGAAACCTGGACCGGATCACGACTAGACAGGACTGGGTTTGGATGGATGAAGTCTCTGGAATGGACTACATCCATCAACCAAATATCAAAACTGAATTACATGATGTGCATGTTGGTTAAAAGATTCATTGATTTGATGGTTTTAAATGATCTTTTGTTAAAGAGGCCATATTTACGGCCTTTTACAGTCTTGATGTTGTTTTTAGCTCTACTAGAACAGGTTTTCCTGCTTGAATGTTGATTATTTTCCTCATATTCTCCATTGTTGCGGCTCCTCTCTTCCCAGTCTGTCAGTAACGCTCTGTTTACTTCCTGTCTCTATGAAGCTCCTCCTTCTGAAAAGCACACTGTGCTCTGATTGGTCGGCTGGATAAGTGTGTTGTGATTGGTCGAGTGCTTCGAGTGTGTTTGGGAAATGTCCCGCCCCTAATTACCATAACCTCCAGTTTAACACACTACTACGGTAACTAACTCAACCAGGCCCCGCCCCTTTATTCTGCATATTAATTATTTAAATGAGGAATATTGGGACATGTTTTTCATTCATATTATGCAAGTCCCCGAGAATATTTCAGCATCTCGAGGCCTCGGCACTGAGGATGTTTTTCATTCCGAACACAATCTGTGCCGTTAAGTTCATTATTTTACAGGGTCCTCGAATGACTGCGCTTGACGTCGCTCCTGATGTTCGTACAGGGTGAGGTAGTAGGTTGTGTGGTTTCAGGGTAGTGATTTTGCCCCATCAGGAGATAACTATACAACCTACTGCCTTCCCTGAAGGGCAGCGATACGGCAGCGGGACACCAGCAGGAGGCGCTGAATCTCACGCCATCATCAGGACACACAGGTACACTCAAACGATCAATTTAAAATCCCCCTGTAGTCAATCATTTTATCCCTTAAAACTCATCTTTGATCACCAGAATTACATATTTAAACTTCATGCCTTAATATAGCTTGAAAGTAACTCGACACCCTTGCCTCATTTAGTATGTGCGGTTCTATGAATATGCAAATGAGCCCCGCCTCCTCTCACTCAGCTCAGAGATCCACTGGTTGACGATCACACGTTGATCTGATTGGTTACAAGGTAGTTTGTGACGTCAGAAACACCAGCGATTTCAAAGCGTGTTTTTAAGGAGAAAATACTCAGCAATGCTGTCGACTTATGAATTTACACATGCTTTGTCTTAAACCATATTAAAAACACCACATAGACACATAAACAACATTAAAAGATGGATTTTCACCACTTTAAAACTACATAAATATATGAATCACCCAGTGAAAAAGTCTATATGCTAGCATACTTCCTAAACACTAACAAAATAAATGTTTAACAGAAAAACTAAAGCCTGTTGGCTATTTTATTTTAAAAATGCATGAGCCTTAACTTCGATATATACTGTGTTCATTAAGTCATCTTGATATTTTGGAAGGCTGTGGCTTAAACTTTTTACAAGATAAATATGATGAGAAGATATATCTGTTTAACATGTGGTGTATCAGTTATTATTCCACGTCTGTCTACAAATAAACCTGCAATAAAACAGACTTTTAATAAATATGTGTCTTGTTGTGTCTTTTTGTGACTTTAAACGAAATCACACATACAGTAAAAGAACATGTAGCACTTGGCTTTGGAAATATACTGATTAAATAAATTAAGATTATGTTATATTTTTGCACACACTTTGTAAAGCAGCTCGTTTAATCACTATTTCTAGACTATATGTAGAACTTAAACTGAATTCAATATCATGAAATTATTTTAAATCAGTCGCCTTTAGTTGTTTAGTCTGATTGTGTTTCCTTCTGGAGCACCAGTAAATGTTTGAACCTTTAGTGATAGTTGTGTTTGAGTCCCTCAATTGTCCTCAGTGTGAAAAAGATGGATCTCAAAATGGGTTCAAACACGCAAAAGATGCTGGAAAACTGAAGAATTTTCAGGACCTGGAGGATTTTCCTGAGGAACATTGGGCAGTTTAACTCAAGAACAGGTCAAGTTTTTTCCCAATTGCTAACACACTGAAATGACATGCAGTGCACTGCACAATTATTGAAACTGACACACAGAGCAAAACCTCTTCTCAAGTCTCCAAAAGTCTAAACACGTTTTCTGCTTCACACACATTTTGCAATGAAAAATGGCACTTTTTAAACACACTGAACACAGTTCTCTGCATTAGACACAACAATCTGACATAAAGTCACATGATTGCCATTTCAAAACACTGTGACACTCCATGATCTGATTGGCCGATACATGCGTCACATGACCAAACACCTCAACGGTTCATTGTTAACACTTCAATCTTTTTTAGTTTACTGTTATTTTTTGTGAGCATATTTGTGTTCAGTCCAATGTAAATATTTCTGCTGTGCATATGTTGCACGGACTTGTATGGTGAAAAATAAAAATGTTTCAACAGCATCATGTGTGTGTATCTGCAAATATTGATGTGCATGAGAACAATCTGAAGAATTTTTTACAATTTGAACTATTTTAGTATTAGGGCAAAGCATACTAAAGATGAGAGTGATTTCATTCTGCCCAACAATGTGTAGCCTAGTTGGTTAGACAAAACTCTGGTTATATGAATAAAGTGTGCACCATTTCGTGCATAATGTAGTTTTGGTTGCACTGCTTCATTTTGCAGGATATATGAGGTATTTTGCAGTTTGAGTGCGTGACTTTGTGAATTGTGTAAAGTATTTTGATGAAACCAGCCTGGTTTAAAAAATTGTGTTAGCAATTGGAAAAAACTGTAAGAATCAAGGGTACATGAACTTTTGAACGGGGTCATTTTTATAAATGCACCTTTTTTTTTGGTCTTGTGGACTATATATGTAACATATTTTATGTAAAATATCTTATCCAGGACAGTACTAAATAAAAAATAACATGCATTTTGTATGATCCCTCTTATTTTGTTAAAATAATTAACATTTAGCAGATTCTGCAAGTTGTATGTACACTTTTTACTACGACTGTACGACTATAAGTTTGATGGTGAGTAGGCCTATATGACAGAATTTAAATTTTAGGGTGAATTATCCCTTTAAGAAACATGAAAGTAAACACTTTTAGTGTAATTTCCACATAACTGAATATAGAGAATAACTTTTTTCATGCTAGTATTTTGTTAGGTGGTCATTCATATTGGCCTACCTGTACTTCATAATTCATATTGGATGGATCACCTCAAGGCTGGAAACTGTGGACAGACTTCAACAAGATCACTCTGGACCACACCAGACTGAAACACTGTCAGAGCCTCACATGAACAGAGATGTTAGATGTACACATTAGACAAAGGAAAAAACATTATATAAAGCTTTGCCATACTGTTATATCATACTGACCATGATTCCGCGTTAAATAGCAGTATCATAATGTCAACAATTCCCTGATTCAGGAGCAATTTGAGATATTTGTTCCTGCCATTTGGTGGAAAAAGCAAGAAATTATTATTATTATTTTAAATGACGCCCTTTATACTAGGTACACAAACATTTATTAGGAATGTAAGCAATATTTATGCAAAATGGCGCTAAATCATAGGAAAAACTGCTGAGCTAGTCATCATCATAACTTTATGACAGAGTCATGGCGCCATCTATCGGTCACTCTGCTGCACTGTAGACAGACATGCGGTTATCATACCATATTCTCGAACTGCCCGTGGACAACTGGATCACTGTCTTTTTTAAAAATACACATGCATGCAATGATATACTTATTACTGTGTATTTGATCATGCTAACTAATAATTTCCTGTATTTTTTATAGTATATTATTTTAAAAAATATATATATATATTTAATATATATATGGTTGATTAATAATGATTAGGCTAATACAAATTTATTATAATATAATTTTTTACCAATAAATTTGTTTACCCATATATATATATATATATATATATATATATATATATATATATATATATATATATATATATATATATATATATATTCATTAATCATGATTGATGAATTTGACAGCACTAATATGTATATATATATATATATATATATATATATATATATGTATATATATATATATATATATATATATATATAATTACACAATGTTAAATACAATATTCATGCTTATATTTAGTAAGAATGTAAACAGAAAGCTGTCATTTAGAATTGTAATTTAAAGTTAGAATTTAGAATCTTAGAATTAAGAATTAGAATTACAAACTAAAATTCCAATACTATCACATTTTTGTAATATCTGTTTGAGTAGTGAACGCAATATAAGCACACTGACATATATTAGGACAAGAGTCACTTTATAAATAAGGTAAATTTGAATCTTGTTCTGTCATGAATATCAAGTTGGGACAATGTGTTTTAGATGTTATACATTTATAAAATGTATTAATGACAATATTAATCTAAAACAACAATATCAAATGTTAATGAATGTGCTAACATTGTTTTATTTTATATGCCATGGTTACGACCAATTAAATGTTGCAATATAACACAAAAGAAAAAACACAAATCTAAAAAATGACTCATCAGAAGATCTTTTGTTAGGAAACATTTCAGACGGCAGTGATTGATTTTCCACAGGTTTCGGGAGAGATCCCAGCTGTGTTCTGCAGAAATCAACACTTTCACCATCCGTTATGCAAGTCCCATTATTTCAGGATCCTGCAATCTCATTGTCCAGGATGTTTGTTTTTCCATTTTAAACAAAGTCTCTGCCATGACTATTCTCTGATGGTTCATCAAACACACTTTCTAAGCTCATTATTTTGCAACATCAAAAAAATGACTAAATGTTGTTCACTGTTTTGGGACATGCTGTTGCTGTGCACAATATCTAAATGCATCCCTTTTTCCTTTGCTAAAACACTTGCACGTTAGTCTGAACTCGATTTTGGGTTCATAGAAACTATATATTTTCATGTGACACATTTTTACTGAGTGAGAATAATGTTAAGTGTGACATTATAAAGGCAACATGTTGTTTTTTAATGAATATAGCAATGTTAAAGGGTTATTTCACCGCTGGAAAGATGAATGTATATTTAAATTGGGTCATTTATGTAGTAGAAATGTGAAATTATTTTAGAAGTTGGTGCCTTCTAGACTGAGAAAAGACAGAAAATGTACTTTTGGCTCATGTGGATGAAAGACAACAACTCCCAGAATGCACTTGCTTCGCTGCCCTACGAGGACACTCCCAAGCCACGGCTACCGGTTACAGAGGGCAGTATCGGGAGAAATGATACAGCTAGGCTACTAGTCGACTGGAAACTGAAAAGACGGCGTTTTATGGTGAGATCCCCCTATGGGCGGGTTGAAGACATGCGGGACGAGCTCCTCCTACTGGCTGGAGTCTCTCGCCTCTGGACAGAAAAGCCTCAGATGAGCTAAATGACAATTTTTGCATCATCTGAGTTTTTTTTCCAGACACACAATACAGAAATCTCTGGTCTCAGGGGGACATGAGGGAGGGAAGCACCGTCATTCGAAAATACTACCGGGTTTCTACTGATACAAAGCTTAATGCTAATCGATGAAGTATCCCTTTAACGTATTTGGTCTTGGTGGACTAAGGCCATGTCCACACTAATATATTTTTCTCTCCGTTTTGGCCTTCCGTCCACACTGAGACGGCGTTTTTATTGATGAAAACGAAGCTTTTTTGAAAACACACTCCAAAGTGGATACATTTGAAAACGCCGTTTTCGCGTAGTTGTGGACTGTGAAACCGGTGGTATTTAAAAACGATGACGTAAATTTAGTCATGTGACGCATATTGTACCAACAGATATTCATGTTTATACCAGTATTGTGCCTGTTATGTGCCGTTCACTTTCACACTGTTGCTAAAAATATTCTACGTTGCACACTCTTCATATCACAGTCCTGCAAAGATGTCAGAATTTACTCACATTTGCTGTCCTGCGGCAATACATGAGAGCAGTCGCGTTTTAGACCAAACGGTGCGCAGTAAAGGTGAATTTAGCGTTTTCAGGCGTTTTTTCAAAAGTTTCTCATCCACACTGAAACGTCCGAAACCGCCTGAAAACGCTAGTGTGGACGGAGAGCGTTTATAAACGAAAACACCGTTTTCAAATGTATCCGGATTAATGTAGACGTAGCCTAAATCTGCTACGCTTCTGCTGTTGATTATTACTGCTGCTAATAGATACACAGTAAATCCCGTGTCAGATCTAGACAGGTGGAGCTGAGGAGGTGGAGGGGTTCAGAGGAACTCTGATAGCACTGCAGGACTAGCTAACAGCAAACACTGAACCAGACTATTTAAATGTTGCGCAAGTGATATCATTGGCTGTCGGATCAGCAGAGGCCAATCAGCTTGTGCCATGCGGTAATACCGCATCTGCAATTGCTAGTAGGCAAAAACAGTAGGCGCGTTTCCATTACAGATTTGCGCAAAACTTTTGCGATTTTTTCTAAATGTCGACAAAAAACTATTGCGTTTCCATTAACCGATGTTATGCGACTAAAACTATATTTTTTCCTGTCGCGATAAGTAAAATCATTCCAAAAACCATGGCAACGGACGTTGGTAGGTTTATGTGCTATATCCCAGCCACTGCACTGGCCATTATTATTAATCTAAGGAGATGTATGTATGTTTTCCAAGCATTAATGATAAGGAACGACCTTTATACTTGAGAGCAGCACATATGAGGAGTTTCTGGGTGTTTCTCCCTCAGATCTGCTTCGAGGTCTTGATTGTGGAATTTATTTGAGGTTTAGAATCCAGTATTCCTGTAATTATTTTGTCTTATATGAATTTAATAAAGAACTCTGTCTCGTATTCTGTCCAAACACACCGCGTCGTCTACGTCAGGTGACCTGTAAATGCGCAAAAACTGTTTCCATTGCAGTTTTGCGAAATATTTCTTTTTTCGAATTGCCTGAAAAAACCCCTCATGCGAGCGTAAACACTTTTTTGCGATAAATGGGCGTTTTTGCGAAAATTATGTGTTTCCATTAAGCGTATTTTCAATTCGCAATTTCAATTTGCGCAGTTTGAAGGGTAATGGAAACGCGGCTACTAAGTGACAAAAGAAGTATGTCCGAATTCACAGTAAGCATAAAACATAGGCAAAGAGTCCCAGGATGAACCCCTACTGAATTGTGCATACGATGAACACTTTACTATCCCATGATGAGAGGATTTTTGTGAATGACAGTGAAGCGACACAACTTACGCTAGGTCACATGATAATAACAACATGGCGGATGTAGATTACATCCATACTACACACACTCATACTATACAGAACGTTATGCATGTTAATAAGCAACTAGTTAATAGTGAGAATTAGACCCTAAACTAAAGTGTTACCAAAAAAATACTATGGAAGTTACGTAACTTCCACTGAAACAGGAAGCTAAGGCGGGACATATTGAATAGCCCCTCCCCCTTTTCAAATAGCCAATAGCGTCGTACTTCACAGCACCATGGAAGCGAATCCGAGCAATGATGATACGTTGGATTCAATAGTAGAGGTGTGAATAAATACTATACATTTCATTATTAACCACCGTACAGTTGGAAAACAGAATAAAACTCGAGTGTTTGAGCAACTGAACACATTATCTCCAACCCATAATGCTTTGTGACGCATCATCGGTTGCTTTGGCCATAGAGAGCCTAAGTCCCTCCCCTTCCGGTGGACCACCATGGGACCTTATTTCGGAAAAAATATTGTATGGTAGTTAATGGCGAGAGACAACAAATATTTTGATCTCGTTTGAATTGTGCCCTGAATTACACATATGATGTTGTCAATTTAAAAGATACATTTTAAAGTCAAGAAAGTCGCAGTTTGATGTAAAACTGTTGAGGTATAAGACGTAATTACAAAGACTACAAACCAAAAGGCGCACATGTGACGTCATACCTTTTCTCTCAATGAATGAAGCTAACTTTACTGAAGCTAACGCCTGTCATTTTTTCTATAGTCTTACATTATAATCGTAACGTTACGCCGTCATGCCTGAGTGTTTTGTACCAGACTGCACACAGACTGTTGGTGACATACATAGTGCGAGACGAGAGATGTAGTTCATTGAGCGATTTTCACATAAAACTAAATGTTACTCTTCTGTTTTATGACAAACTGTGACTTTCTTGACTTTCATAATTATCTTTTAAATTGACAAACATCATATGTGTAATTCAGGGCACAGTTCAGATGGAATAAAAAGATAAGTTGTCTCGCGTCATTGACTACCATACATATTTTTTCCCGAAATAAGGTCCCATGAGCCGGAAGCGGAGGGGAGGGACTTAGGCTCTCTATTGGTGTTTATAGCACAGGGGGCGGAGCTTTAGATTCTAGAGAGCATTTGATTGGACAGAAGATGTGATGAGAAGCTGAATGTCATAAAAATCCCTGATCCATTTTAGCGGAAGTGACAGAGAGTTTTGAATCTCCTAAATGTGAATTTTGTCATTGTTTTGGAACACAGCAGCTTATTCAAAACCTTAAGGCTAACATATTCATACTAAAAGCTAAAAAACGTATTTTCAGAGGGCCTTTAATGGGGACCAGCAACATTCTTCAAAATATCTTCTTTTGTGTTCAGCAGAAGACAGACATTTATACAGGTTTAGAACAACTTGAGGGTGAGTAAATGCTGTCAGAACTTTTACTTTTAGGTGAACTATCGCTTTAATGAGCAAACTCGTGCTCCAGACCTTGGGAGGCGTCCAGTTCCCGGCCAGCCATGCCGCTCCTGCCCAGATCCCTGCGTTACGTGACTGGCTCCGGTCAGAATCAGAATCTTTATTTGTCATTATACAAAAGAGTACAACGAAATGATATGCAACGAGTCCCCGGGCTGGCAGGGGTTTCTGGAGGCTGTCCATGAGGAGAGGACCTCACCTTCACTCTTCTTTTGCAATCTGGCCCACCCGCCCCCCTGGGCAATATCACTGCAAGCCCAACATTTGTGTCTGGAAGATTTCACAACATAAGCCCTATGTCTCTCCTCAAAGTGCTTTTGCAATGGAAAGAGTTTTTAAGTCGGATTAAACGCTGCTCTCTGCCAACCTGCCGGCTTGCCTCATCCCGAGATGTTCTTCATTCTGAATTGAAGAATAATGTAATAATGATATAGAATAAAACCTGTTGGTTTTGGTTAAATGTTGTAAAAAATAATCCTGTTAAAAAACGGTAAACTACTGGCAGCTGTGAAAATACGGTATGTGACTGTTTTTGAAATTAACAGCTAAATATTGTTTTTTTCAGCTATAAAACTGTAATTTAACTGCATAAAGCTGTTTAAACATTAACAGTAACACGCCGTAATTTTACAGTATGATGCTGGCAACCACAGCTGCC
This sequence comes from Scardinius erythrophthalmus, assembly GCF_964197995.2. NCBI lineage: Eukaryota > Metazoa > Chordata > Actinopteri > Cypriniformes > Leuciscidae > Scardinius > Scardinius erythrophthalmus. The sequence goes on from NC_138244.1 coordinate 4,826,459, forward strand.
AGTAGTTTACTGTTTTTTTACAGAATTATTTTTTACAGTGTGTTTTTCTATTGTAATATACTTATTCCTGTGATCAAAGCTGAATTTTCACTCCAGTCTTCAGTGTCACATGATCCTTCAGGAATCATTCTAATATGATGTTTTATTATCAACATTGGAAACAGTTCTGCTGCTTCATATTTTTTTTTGTGATACTATTTTTCAGGATTATTTGATAAAATAAAAAGTAAAAAACAACAGCATTTATTCAAAATAGAAATATTTTCTAACAATATGAATCTTTATTATCACTTTTTATTAATTTAACACATCTTTGCTGAATAAAAATGTAAATTTCTTTTAGAAAAGGAAAATAAATTACTGACCACAAACTTTTGAACGGTAGTGTATATTGTTAAAAAAGATTTATATTTTAAATAAATGCTGTTCTTTTTTAAAAACTTTTTATTCATCAAACAATCCTAAAATAAAAGTAGCCTATGACTGCAAAAATATATTACTGTTTCCAACATTGATAATAAATCCTCATATTAGAGTGATTTCTGAAGGATCATGTGACACTGAAGACTGGAGTAATGATGCTGAAAATCCAGCTTTGATCACAGGAATAAATTATATTTTAAAGTATATTAAAATTTAAAAACGTTATTTTGAATTGTAATAATATTTCACAATATTACTGTTTTTTCTGTATTTTTGATCATATAAATGCAGCCTTGCAGCCAACAATAATGTCTTAATATACATTTCCTGCAGTACAGGATTGAAGGCCTATTGCATTCTGTCAGTGTTTAAGTTTACAGGATGATGGCGAGATGATACAGTTACTGTATGCAGTCGACAGACATGCAGCAATGTCCCCTGAACCCAGTCCAACCATTCAGACCATCTCATCATATACTGGCCATCATCCACACCACACTCCTCAACCAGTGCTCCTGGGGGCCGTCCTGCGCTCTGATTGGCCGAGCGCTGAGGTGTGTCGGGGGGTGTGTCTGTACGTCTGCATGATCATCTGTGCGTCATGACGCCGTTTCCGGGAGGCGCGCGAGACCTGCAGCTGCAGTTTGACAGCGGCGTAGACGTGCGACAGGACTCGGCGGAGGTTATGTGTTTATATTAATTATCATAAATGATATTATGCTGCAGTGATCGTGCTGACAGCACCGTTACAGGCTCACTGACGCCTCGAGACCCGATGTTCGACGAGCACTCGCTGCTGCAGCTAAAGGTCAGAGTCAGTGTTGTTGTGTGAAGTGAAAGGAGAACACTTCTATTCTATTCTATTCTATTCTATTCTATTCTATTCTATTCTATTCTATTCTATTCTATTCTATTCTATTCTGCTTTGTTTTATTCTATTATGTTCAGCCATGTTCTGTTTTGTTCTATTGTAGTTGCTCTTGCTATGTTACTGTATATTTGTTTTTTTATGTATTAAATATTGACAGTATATTTGTCTGTTTAAAGTCATACCTCAATGTTTTTGCAACGCTTATCTGAGCATATCAGATCGTTTTGTTGACATTATACCTTTTAGATTTGAGAAGAGCAGAGATTTTTGCTCTTCCAGTGAAAGTTACATAATATAATATTTAATAATAATAATGACATTATTAATATTAGTAATTATTCTTATCATTAATATTAGTGAAAAACAAGAAAAGTTTGTAAATCAGGCTTTGTTTAAATTTGTAGGTTAATCTCACTAAAAATCGAAAAGAAAAGAAGTATTTATACATTTGCATAAAGACTATGTTGCCTATTTTAAGTGCAGTTAACTTTTTGTATTGTTTTTAGTTCATGTGTTTTTTTTGTAACTACCTTGGAGTTAGAGCGGCACGATTCTGAACAGACAACTAAACAAAATAACGTCATTTACTAGAGGTTCTGACAAAATGTTAATTTCTGCAGTTTGTTAAAAAATCTATTTCATTTGAGGTCATTATTATTATTATTATTTAAATCGGGTTGAGTGAATGATTCAATGACTCACTCATAAAGACTTTGCGATCATTACTGGACGTGCTTTTGAGTCTTTTAAATGAATGATTCAATGACAAATACAATTTTAACAGTCACTTGTCGCCACCTACTGGTGTAATGATGTTACTGAACTCAATTTGAAGCGTCAAGTTACTTTCAAAAGGTGTTCATATCCAAACTTTTATTCCAGTACTTCTGTGATAATTTAAATGATTGAATCAGGATCGGCATCTTTTAACAATTAATCGTGCAGCTCTAATTGGAGTATTATACCATGATATATGAATTTGGTAATCAAGTGGAACCATCTGACAACATTATTGTACTATGGTATCACCACAGTACTTGTTGTTAAGCATCATGTCAGACACACTACATGATAATTTAGTGGTTAATACTGTCCTTTAATCCTATGGTGACCTCTTTGTGTCGTATCACCAGCTAGCTGAGCATGCATTTACAAGACCTTCCCAGCGTCCCGCAGGCATCCTCTAATCTGCGTTTACTGCGCTGTTTTCTCCCAAACCTGCTGTAATTCACTCTAACCTGCTCTCCCACAGCACATCTGTGATGTTAAGGGTGCCTTCTTCAAATATTCAACACGATAAAGCTGGTCGCAGTGTTATCAGACAGATTGCTTATGCTTTTAATGTGTTTGCAGAGCTGCAATAGAGAGTTTATTATGTGGTAAATGGGCATCTTAGAAGACCTGGACTGATTCATTCCAGTTAAGAAATAGTCGCTATGATCCTTTGTTCGGTGTAAGTGGGATTTTTTCTTATCCTAATCCAAAGAGTAAGTGTAATAGTAATGTTTGCTGTGATAATTAGTATTATTGGCCAAAATCTGAGCATCTTCATTCATTTTTCCACCTGTTTTATTGGTTTCCAGCTCTACTGTGACAAGCACAAGCATTGCCTTCAGGGATAAACTGCTGTCGAGCCCCAATAAACTCAAATATTTCGGCTGTTTAACTTTTGACAGTGAAACTAGTACCGTCAGCAGAGACGGCATGTTGCTGGACACGGGTTCTCGCAGACAGACGGTGTGTTGCAGCATGCATTACATGGCTCTCTGTAATTTGACCTAGATCTTGCAGTACCTGTCTCAGATTTACCAGCTACATAAATGCCATCTGGGTTTTTCCATCTCAGTTTATAATAACTGATGTTTCATAATTTTCTGGGAGGTTTGCTCTACCAGTTCTTCAGGTTGCAATTTATTTAGGAATCCATAACAGTAGTCTAACTCATGCATTATATTCTTCTCAAAGTCATATGATTGGCGAATTTTAGATTTTTTAAATCTTAACAAGAAAAAATAGTTTTTTCACCAGATAATGACTTGTGTCTGTCACATCTCATCATGTGACTTTACTTTAGTCATTTGGACTATTCTTTTATGTTTTATTAAAGTCAGCATGAAACGATTGCGATAGTATTTTTCTTTTCTATTTTGAGGAAACGGTTTTTCAAACAAGAACAAATGTGGGCGGAGCTTGATTTTGTCTGTGGGGAACTGATTGGATGGTTGTGGTTTGCTATTGGTGGATCTCAAGTTAGTGACAGGTTGTCATATTTGTTTTTTGTTTTCTATTTTCCTTTTTCTTTTTTCTATTTTGATGTATATCCGAGTGAAACGGCTAGTACTAGTTCGACAAGTTCGACAAACAAGTCAGCAAATGGGAAACTGGTAATTGCGGTAATTCCAACATTTGTAATTTCTGCTACACATTGGTTAAATTGTAACTGGCATTGCTTGGCTAATACAACAGACCCCTGGACACAAACCAGACTGTCCTATTCTCGCTGCGGGGCCGGTGTTTAAATTGCTAAAGCAGACACACTGCTTGAAGCACCAACCCCCATAAACTTGCATAACTGGACGTTCTGTGAGAGGTCATGGAGTTTACTTTGTGTTGTCGTAGTTGTGTTGACCTTTATTATTTGAGGTATATTTGACCTTTATCTGTGGAGTATTTTAGTGTTTAATCTTTGCAAAATATATTTACGGAAAATTCTCTTTTTCCCTTGTCAAAGTAATAGTTGTTAAAAATCTGTCATTATTTACTCACCCATATGACGTTCCTAAGTTGTGTTTTCCATGCAGCACAATTCCATGGAATTTTTTAACCTCTCGCATGTAGGATTGGGTATCGTTTGAATTTTAGTGATTCCAATTCTTATCGATTCCCAGTTTTGATTGCAATATGGTTTAAAAAAAATTAAGTCAAACATTTCGATGTCAAATATATTTATTCTGTGTGTTTTTGCAAAACATTCCATTGCAGCTGAAAACCATGAGCAATAATCAGCAGCCCAAAGAACAAACTAATAAACTAGACTAACTAATATAAATTTCAAACATTATTAAAGACAAGTAAACAATCAGTAATACAATGAGAACAAATAAGCAAATTAGCAATAGCACAAATAAATACAACTGAACAAAGTTCAGAAATTGATGTCTAAAGTAAAATAACTCTGCATAGTTTTCTTTTTATATTAATCCGTATTAAAGTTACAAAAGTTCTTCAGTCAAGATCAGTGAGTGATTTTCTTTTTCTTTTGTTCTTTGACTCACAGTAATGACACGAATATTAGGCTGCTGTCACTTTAAGACCTGATGCACTGATCCATTATACTGTTACACGTGAGTTTTCTTTCTCAACTGTCTGCATGAACTCAACACTTAACCGACTGTGTTTATGAGGATATTTTGACTTAATTTTGTGTGTATTTCTCTTTTCAAGCTCAAGAAAAAGTGAAAGAGAACTCAATTCAGTATTCGTGTGCAGAATTGAGTTTTCTTTCGCATCTTATTTGGCTTGAATGGTTTAAACCACATTAAAATGCGCACATAGGAATCGAAATTGAAATTTTATAACAAGTATCCGATTCCTGACCCTAAGTATCGATTTTCGATTCCCAACCATACTCACATTTGTGGGCGCTAGTTTGAATGTGCAGAGACCTACGATGTTTTAAACCATTACTGTTTTAATTGCATAGACATGCAAATAAGAACATTAACCAAGGGTTTACAAATGTACAGTGTGAAACTCAAAACCTGACTAGCCAGGATTATGTAATAACTCTCAGTGTCAAACATGTAAGAAGAGATAATATACCGTCAGACGGTCATAAACGCTAAATAAACGCAAAGCTTGTATTACCCTGAAGGAGTTTTATTGTGCAAACTGACCATCTGACTGTAAATGACCCGTGTATTGCACAGCCACTTATCAAAGAAATAAATAAATAAATGCATGTGATTTTTTTTATTATGTTGAGAGGAAAGAGAAAGCAAAGTGAAACACTAAACAGCCCGGGCTAATGGATAGTTTAGCAGTAAACATGCAAAAATATTTGGCTGCAGAAGGCCATGTTTGACCAGTCAGAAACAAGTATTTCAGAAAAGCCACAAGGAACAAGGAAAACCAAATCGGCCTCCATTACCACCATTGCATGATTGAGTGTCTTTAGTGTTAAGTAATTAATTTTCTCTCATGTCAGAACATGTTTTGCTTCTTCTGTCTGCCTCTCTGCAGTGTTTTCTTGCTCTCAAAATCATAAGCAAAATGCTAATCTCTCCTCGTCTCGTTCTGAGGGCGTTTGTCTGACTTGTGTTCTACCGGTTGGAATCTGACACGTCTAATCAGACCCTTCTTTTTTAGTTATTCAGCATAAGAGAATGGGAATGTTCTCGCTCGCTCTGTTCCCCCACTGTTTATTTTCCTAAAACAGGATTTTCAGGTCGGGCTGACTAGTTTTTCAATCCTAACCATGTCTGCGTCTCTGTAAAAGTTAACATTAGCGTCTCAATGACTTTTTTAAGTAGAACATGTACAGTACACTACTGGGGTCAGTTGGGATATATTTTTATGATTTTTACAAATCACAATGCACTTGTAATGAAAACTGGAACTTGGACATTCTGCTAAACATCTTCTTTTGTTGTCCATGGAAGAAAGCAAGTCTAATGGGTTTGGAACAACATGAGGGTGAAATGATGATAAGATGTTAATTTGTATCCCTTTATCTGTCACTTTTTCCTGCAAATTCTGCATTTACTAATGCACGTATATGCATGCATGAACGCAATTTTTACGTGCGGTTTTGTTTTTGTGAAAGTGTACACAGGCGGCCTCTTCCTCCCTCAGATGTTTTCAGACTGAGTTTTCCACTTTGTTTAAACATAGCCACGCATGTGTACTTTACGTATTTATTGCAACATCAGCACGTTGGGTTTGAAGAGACCTGTTGAAATACAAAACCACATTTTGGTTAACTCAGGCAAGGCAGGTATCTCTAAACCCAGTGACAGACGGAAAGACAGACTGACTTAATTGACCCTCGAGGGGAATTTCAGTTTAAGCCAACACAGAGCAGTTTTAAACGTGTCGTTTCCTGCGCTTTGACCTGATCTACTGTTGTCTCACTGCAGATTTAATCTCAGAAGCTTCTGTCCTGACAGACAATACTGAAGTTGTGTTCGCTGCTTAAGTCCGTCTGATGAGGACTCTAAACGTCCATCACACTAAATGACAGTGTCAGAGACAGACGTAAGCAGCTCAGGAGAGATTGTGAGTTAATGAGCCAGGACTCTCTGCTGAGGCCTGCAGGTGCTGTAAAATAAGGTGGCTACAACCACACTGTCGAATTTACGCATGTAACTTCTTTCAGTTTTACCCAGTAAACGAGGTATTGAGCACTGCACAAAGTCGACCAGAAATGACTGTAATTGCTCGTGCAAAACTTTCCACCACAGTGCCTGGCTGTTGCCATGCAGTTGCTAGGGTGTCATGAGTGGTTGCTGGGTTGTTGCTGGGTGGATGCTGGGTGGTTGCTGTGTGGTTGCTGTGTGGTTGCTGGGTGGTTGCTGTGTGTTTGCTGTGTGGTTGCTGGGTGGTTGCTGTGTGTTTGCTGTGTGGTTGCTGGGCGGTTGCTGGGTGGTTGCTGGGCGGTGAATGGGTGAATGCTGGGTGGTTGCTATGCAGTTGCTGGGTGGTTGCTGGGTGGATGCTTTGCGGTTGCTGCCTGGATGCTGGGTGGTTGCTGGGTGAATGCTGTGCGGTTGCTGTGCGGTTGCTGGGTGGATGCTGTGCGGTTGCTGTGCGGTTGCTGGGTGGATGCTGTGTGTTTGCTGTGTGGTTGCTGGGCGGTTGCTGGGTGGTTGCTGGGCGGTGAATGGGTAAATGCTGGGTGGTTGCTATGCAGTTGCTGGGTGGTTGCTGGGTGGATGCTGGGCGGTGACTGGGTGAATGCTGGGTGGTTGCTATGCAGTTGCTGTGTGGTTGCTGGGTGGATGCTGGGTGATGGCTGGGTAAATGCTGGGTGGATGCTGGGTGGATGTTTTGCGGTTGCTGCCTGGATGCTGGGTGGTTGCTGGGTGGATGCTGTGCGGTTGCTGTGCGGTTGCTGGGTGGATGCTGTGCGGTGGCTGGGTGGTTACTGGGTGAATGCTGTGCGGTGGCTGGGTGGTTACTGGGTGGATGCTGTGCGGTGGCTGGGTGGTTACTGGGTGAATGCTGTGCGGTTGCTGGGCGGTTGCTGGGCGGTTGCTGGGTGGATGCTTTGCGGTTGCTGGGTGGATGCTGGGTGATTGCTGGGTGGTTGCTGGGTGAATGCTGGGTGGATGCTGTGCGGTTGCATGGGCGGTGGCTGGGTGGATGCTGGGCGGTGGTTGCTGGGTGGATGCTTTGCGGTTGCTGGGTGATTGCTGGGTGAATACTGGGTGGATGCTGGGCGGTGGTTGCTGGTTGGTTGCTGGGTGGATGCTGTGCGGTTGCTTAAAAGTCAAAAGAGACAAAAGAGTAATACACAAAAGCAATATTTTTCCCTTGAGATTTATGTTTTCACTTCTTCACTATTTATTTCTTGACAAGCTTTCCTGTAGGCTAATTCATTGATTTGGTTTGTTGTTCTTCAGGTTAAAGTGGATAACAGGTGAATGTCATGAATCCGCCTGTAATGTGATGTATAGCCTACCCAGGGCAAGGGTTCGAGTTGATTTATTTAACAGTATTTGATTGAGTCATGAAAATGTATTACAGGCTAATATTATTTCCCCATATGTGTAGATTGCAAGTTGTTTTAGAGGGGAATTTGTTGTATTTGGAGATGAACTGACCAGTACTTTTACTGATATGTACAGTACTTTTACTGATATTTTTAGTAATTTTCAGGTATAGTGTCGTTTTTTTTTTTTAGTGTTTTGGGTCGTTTTGAAAAGTCTATGGATCTTTTTTCCTTTTCAAATCTTAGCAGATTTAGTTTTGATATTTTTAATTAGCATGCTTTGCTTAGTAAATGATGTGTCTTTGAATTCACCCTGTGTAGAGCACCATTGCTTAAAGCTATACACATTAAAATGTACATCTTTTGGCCCGTTCCGTTGCGTCACTTCTCATAGTTTGAGTGTTTTTTAAGTTCATAATAAAAGTGGTCAGGTAAACTGTTTAGTTTCCTGAACAATGATGTTTTCCGACACCCCAACTTTAGAGCATAAAGGCTTTTTTTAAGACAGTAAATACTGCCTATTTTGATTTTATGTTGACGTCCAAATATAGCAAAATATGTCAAGATGTGTGGCACCAAGTTTTATGTAAAAATAGGCTTTTAGACATTTAAATACACATTTACATTACATATTACATATTTGACGGATGCTTTTATGCAAAGCAGGGTTGCTATAGTTTTAAATTTAGCTTCTTTTTATGTCTTTGTTTGTATTTTCAGCTTATTTTAGGTTTATTTTTTTCTTTTAGATTCATACTTTTACGGCTGACCCATTGTCCTTGGAGTCGAATCCTGAACGTCCACTGATCCGTCACTGACCACAACCAGATTAAGAGCTGTTTAGTCATTTCAACTGATTCAATGATTTCAAATATTTCAAGCACTTTCCCACTTTCCCAGTCATTTTAGCACTTTTAAACTGTTAAAGAATGACTTGTGGCTTTCAGATTGTTTCGCTCCCACACGCTGATGTCCTGCGGCCTTAATGTTACCGTGATAATGTTACCGTGAGAAGTGTGCCATCCTGATGTCACCGGGTTTTGGTGTCCGGTTTTGTTGCATTGGCCCCTCATCCACCCCCAACCCACAATTTAGGTCATGTTGTGTGTTGAATTGCAACTTGAAACAAGACACGTACACCAGGCGCGTGAAGCATTTGCCACTGAACCCTGCTGGACTATGAGTACTTTCCATGTGTAAAGACACACAAACATCAGATCACATGTATAAACTCAAGAGGAAGGTGGGGTTTTGTTGTGGTTTTGCACATGCTGTTCTGACTCTAATTCTAGTGGGAATGAGCTCAGTTGTTTTGTATTTGCTGATATATTTAGCTAGTATCTTTGATAGATTTCATGCATTGATGACTTTCAGGACACTTCATTCAAACAGACTGTAAGTGCGTGTAGCGTTTCTGTCCGGGCCGCCCTATATCTCGGTTTTAATCCACTCTTATTATAATGCTGTTGAAGGAGTTGTCATTGATTCACTAAGATCGTCCTTGGCTGTCCAAGACTCTTTCCTGAAGCTAATAACTAATCCATTACTCCTCATAATTGTTGGTCTTAGCTCTAACCTTATTATGAACTTCATTTGTTGTTAATTATATTGTGTTTGCTCAGTAAAGCATCCGTTTCTTGATACTTTAAAAGGTAATATAATTAAAAACAGGATATTTCTTTGATCTTGGGAAATAAAAGAGTTCAGTCAGTGTATACTGTTACTCTAGACTTCGGTGGTGGCAAAGTATTCACACAAATTGCAATCATATATAATTGATATATATGCGAATTTCATCTAGTGGAAGCGTTTGGTACTGCGCCCAAACACAATCTTACTGAAAGCTTTTTTTTTTTAGATATTAAGCTTAAATTTGGTATTGGTACACAGCTTATTTAGACTTATGGCTTTGATTTTTCTCACAGTTTTAGAGTAAAATGTGTTTTGGAAAACATATATTTCATTTAAAAATTAAAAATGATATTTTTCTGCATTTCTCATAACAATAAATGTAAAATTTTATAACTTTTTTCACTTCAGGAATAATATGTCAATGGTCATCTTTAAAAAGAGACCAAACTTAAGTCTGTGGTCCAAAACTTTCACGATTTAAGTGGGAAATTTAGTTTTCAGGTCCATGCTCAAAAAGTGAATAAATGGATTATAACTACAGCATAAATATAATTTAGAGCAAAAAATCCCCTAAAAATACAAAATATTAAACAAAAAACATTAACGAACTAAAATATAATACAATAATTTCATTTAAAAAAAAAAATCTGTCATTTTTGGCCCATATTTTTTAGGGTTAACTGTCTGATTTAACTATATTATCGGCCAGCTCTTTATACAAAGTTGTATATATAAGAATGTATAAGGATAAACTTTAAAGCACACATACATTATAGCATGTGTCTCAGTATTGCTTGTATCGTTGCAAAATGTAAACAATATTATTGTTCAGCTCTAATCTGCTAAATGCAACTATAGGGGATATTAAGAGATATGAAGATATAATGAACATTAACATCGTGATTTTCTGTAAAGCTAGTTTGAAACGATGTGTATTGTGAAAAGCACTATATAAATAAATTTGACTTGACAGTATTGACTCAACATAAACAACTTATTTATAAGCTTTCGGTAGATTCCAGAATTGACACAAGGAAGAGCTTACGGTTACGTTTCGGTTAATTATCCAAGAATTAATTTAAGTGGACTTTAGAGAAAAAAAACGTAAAATTCTATTGAGAAAAATAAGTGACAGAAATGTTTTGGCAGCGTCCACTGATCTAGGATGGAAATCAATGCCCCTGGAAAACTGTACATGCCATATGGTTGTACTGTCCAGCCGGATAAATACCGTACACATGTACTTCTGGTGGTGTGTTGGAAATGTGTGTCTGTGACTGTGACCACTGGCTGCTCTCTCGGTGTGTGTCCGGCTGAGACGAGTGAACAGGGAACAGTGTGTCCTGGCGGAGCGAGTAGGTGTTAAACATGGAGCCGCGGACACATTCAACAAGCTCGCATTACATACAGGACCTTTGTTTAATCGCACGGGTCTTACATAATCGTGAAGCGGCGAAGTATTTATTCTACTGCAGCTGATTGGGTCGCCTGCTCTTTTTTTTACATTTTCATTTAATTGGTGTTCAAGCCCTCTGTGGTTTAAGAGTATAAATAGAAAAAAAGCTAATGGTCAATTGTTTAAACTTTTTTATTACATTTTAACTAAAAACATACATATACATTTCCATGTAACATAGAAAACAACAACAACACACACACACACACAAAAAGTATTTTCTTAGTCTTCTATTAACACCTTTCCAACTCCACCACTTTTTAATCTGAAAGGTCCCCAAACTCCATCATAAACCGTATATTTATCCCTTAAAAATATAAGTTATCTTTTCTATTGACATATTTGTTACCATTTCTATAGTCAATTGTTAAAGTCTGTACTTTAACAGACTTTAATAGTCCTAAATTGCTGTCCCAATTCCATTTTTTTTAATTCTTTTAAAATTTTTCTGAATTCAGTTTGAATGTTTAAATGAACTTTTAGTAATCAAAATGTGTGTCTAATTAGTTTTAAATCATTAAAACACAAGTTAACACCGATTTATTAAAAGTTTAACAAAAGTTGATACTGAAAGTTCCCAGTTAAATACTGTTTTTCTTACATACTGGCTTCTTTGAGGAAGTACTCTCCAGCATATGTTTTACATGCTATCTAATAAATGTACATGTTTATGGTTTATAGTAACATAGTTCAGAGTGCAATACAAAAGAAAAACGTTTTTGAAAAATGTTGGTGTACTTAAAAGTATACTTTACACTTAAAAGTATACTTTTATAACCTAAAAAGCGGGCCAATTTAGTTCCAAGAAGTATTGAAGTAGTACACAAGTATACTTCTAGTACATTGAATTTAGTATACATGCTACATAAAGTATACTTGGAAAATATACTTAAACTTTACTTAAATTTAATTGATCAAATTAACTTGATGAGAAGACAACATTTGAAGATTGTTTTTTTTTTCTCTGTAGAATCAAGTTGCTCTCCATTTCATCTCATTGCTTAGAAAAACTCAAAGTACCATGGTAATTTCATGTGAAACTCTCTGTACTTTTTTTGAACCTGTTATTTATAAACTCGCTCTGAAGTCATGTGATCTAGCCCTCAGATGAACTATTAACACTTGCATTGTGTCATAAGTTCATGAAACTCGCATGACCTCAAAATAGACCTGTATTAGTGTCATGCGAGTAAATGCTTAACACATCAAGGATATTCACTCTGTATCTGCACAGTCTCTTTCGAGCTCGCGGCTCCTGTGGCCTGGTTTTGCTCTCTGATTTTCTCTCGGTGTCAGACAGACGCAACACAGACGTGTAGATAAGGCTATTTAGGGTGAACTTAACCATAATTACTGCTAAAAAAAAATATTGCAGACAACGTAAAGCTTTTAGTAGGGCTATAATATCTGACAAGCTGTTATTTGTTGTACCTTAATTAAATGAGACGAGACTGTGATTTATGTTGAGATTAACCTGTGATTATCCCTAACCCTGGTGTGATTCTGTGTTGTTATTGCTAAAAAACGATCAAAAGTCGTTTTCAGTTATTGAAATTAAACTATATATCTATCTATAAACAATTTAAAAACTATATTAAGTATTATATGTATATATCATGTGCTCCGGTTACAGTATCTATATATACAATACATTTTCTTTAATATGTCTATGTGGTTCCTCCAGGCTGATGTGTGATTCTCGCTCTGGCCCTGTCCGCCAGCATGGTAGACATGGAGAACCACTACAGCGCCCCGTCGCCGCTGAACGACGCAGTGCTGGACAGCCCGTTGTGCAGGGACTTCATCGGGGGAATGGGAGACCTTCAGGACATCTCTCAGTCCATGGATGAAGACGCTCTCAGCAGCTTCGAGGTGACCGAGAACCAGTCGTCGGGTCTGGGCTCCGGATCGGAGAGCTCCACTGCGTTAGGTACCCAGATGCTGCCACTCAAACACACTCTGACTTTTTAAGAAAAGACACTTTTCCATGCAATTAAATTGCATTTCATTGCACTGCGTTGCATTGCATTGCATTGCATGACATGACATTACATTGCATTACATTGCATTACTTTGCATTGCATTACCTTACATGACATTGCATTACATTACATTACATTGCATTGCATTGCATTGCATTGCATTGCATTGCGTTACTTTGCATTGCATTACATTGCATTGCATTGAATTACATTACATTGCATTACATTACATTACATTACATTGCATTGCATTTCATTACATTACATTACATTACATTACATTGCATTGCATTGCATTGCATTGCATTGCATTGCATTACATTGCATTGCATTGCATTGCATTACATTACATTGCATTGCATTACTTTGCATGACTTTGCATTGCATTACATTGCATTGAATTACATTACATTGCATTACATTACATTACATTGCATTACATTGCATTACATTGGATTACATTACATTACATTGCATTGCATTACTTTGCATGACTTTGCATTGCATTACATTACATTACATTGCATTACATTACATTACATTGCATTGCATTGCATTGGATTACATTACATTGCATTGCATTGCATTACTTTGCATGACTTTGCATTACATTACATTACATTACATTACATTGCATTGCATTGCATTACTTTGCATGACTTTGCATTACATTACATTACATTACATTGCATTGCATTTGCAGCTGATTTGCAAAGAATAAAAACAGGAACTACTCTACATAAGAATGCAAATGCAGATGTTATTGCGTTGCTAACATGTTGTTAACATTTACATTTTGTTAGACTTATGCTTCTGAAAAAAAATTTAGAGAAACAATTTGCCAATATGATAAAAACTTAAGATATATGAAAGAAATATCATCCCAAAGAAAAGTTTTTTTCATCGTCATATCTCATAATGGGATTTTTTGTTTTTTTTTATTGGCATATTGCATTAAAAAATGCTAGTTAAAATTTGTTTTTAAGTAGTTCAACATGTTTTTGCCTTCATGTACTTGCATAGAGAATGTTGTGGTTATTATGCAGCATTATAATTTTCATATGCTGTCAGGCAGAAAATGAAGGTGTTTCCTCATTGCTTTCAGCGCATATTCCATTGATTTATCAGATGTTATGTATGTGCAAATTATCTAGAATCATTTGAAATGTTTGACCTTTTAGACCTTGTTGTGTTGCAGTTTTTGGTTAATCTTGTGGTTCTGTAATGTCTGACCTAGTTTTCACTTCTAGAAGCTCAATGGAATCCGTATTATTTCTGTGAACAAACTTCACATTCCTAAATTTAAACCTCAAGGGCAGAAATGATTTGTTTCAGAATCATAACCTGCTGTTGTGGTTGAGTAGTGTTGAGGTTAAAACACCATACATGAGAAATGAGGAAGTGACATCATGGAAATGTGTGATGATGAAGCAGCAGAAAGTCAGAGCAGTGAATTGGATTTCTCTCAAGGAGGTAAACAGGTGGCTTTGGCTTTATGTTTGGTCATAAAATGTTGTCAAATGTAAAGATTTTGAAGTATTTCATTGATTATTAGAAGACTAATAGTAATTTCACACTACTCTCTTTGTTATTACACTGCAAAGCTTTGTATATGTGTGTGTATGTACTTATAATGTATGTACTTAATAATAATCAGAATTGTTTCTTGATCATCAAATCATCATATTGGGATCATGTGACGCTGAAGACTGGAGTAATGATGCTGAAAATTCAGCTTGGAATAAATTACAGTTTACTATATATTCACACAGAAAACACTTATTTTAAATTGTAATAATATTTCACAATATTTCTGTATTTATATTTTAATATTTGTTTTATCAAATAAATGCATCTTTCATAAACATTAAAAAATCTGAGCCCAAACTCGGTTGTTGTATGGGGACGGATACATAGATAGATTTTGTATTGTAATATATTGTATTTATTTTAGTGTGTTTCTTTGTCATTTTTATTTATTTATTTTTTTTAATTTGTTTTATCTATTCTATTCTATTGAATGACATTGATTTTCTAATTTCCTTATAGATCATTTTTAATTGTGCATATTTGTTTTTTGTATCGTCTTGTCTTGTTTTGTTGAATGAGTGTCTTTCTAGTCGTGATTTAGATCACTTTTAAGTGTGCACATTTGTTTGCTCACTCGTGTAGATGCCCTGACTCCTGCGTCCAGCCCGTCGTCATGTGTGTACGGTGGCCCGGCGGGACCAGAAGAGTTCACCTCCACCTCTCTGAACCTGGAGTGCCGCGTGTGCTCGGACCGCGCGTCAGGATACCACTATGGAGTTCACGCATGCGAAGGCTGTAAGGTGAGACCGGTGTTCACCCGAAAATGAAAATGAACCCATAATTTACTCCAGGGGTTAATATAGGCCTTCTTGAAAGAAAAATATCCATATTATAACTTTATAAACTATAATCACTGGATTCCGGTAATGTACTCGGGTTGTTATTTTTATTTTATAACTAATACTGGAGCCAGATGTTTGTTGCAAATAATATGTGCTATATATATATATAGTTTTTATTTATTATTATTTATATATATATATATATATATATGTATATATATATATAGTTTTTTATTATTATAATTATTTATCAATGATGTCAAAGTAGGATGTTTTCATATATTATCACAATATTTACCTGATAACTACTATGCAGAATGCATGTTTTTTTGTTTAGTCTTTTTTATTTTCAATAATCATTAAACTACATCAATCAAAACTTTACATGTAATGGGTAAATATACTATAATACATTAATAATTAGTGGCCAATGCCGATATATCGGCCGATATTGGACATTTTTTAGATATTTCCCGATTAGTTTTTCTTTTTATATATATTAAATGTTTATATGTTTAAATATATGTTTAAGTTTAAATGTTTATATATACATAAATGTTAATTATAAATGTATTGGCTTTATATCAGCCACCCTGCTCTCTAAGATATCGGCATCAGCTTTAAAAAAAACGTATCAGTTGAGCGCTATTAATAATAATAATAATAATTATTATTATTATTAAATCAATATTATTATTATTAAAAATCAGTTGACAGTGCCATCGTTAACGAACATTGATCAAACCGATAACTAATGCTTGCACTGCATCTCTCATGACATTTCCACATAATGCTCATCTTTATGGTTCTGTATATTTTGACACCTCACGTCATAACTTTCTTCACCCCCACAATGCTCTCTGATCGCAAAGAAACGCTGGAAGCTATTTATTCATCTGTCATCCGACTTACAGTAGGCCTGTCAAGCTCTGGCCTTGACCCTGATGTTCAAACACGGGCAACAGGTGCGTCCTCGCCCCGTCCTGTGTAAGTTATGTGACCGCTTGAGCCAGGCCACAGGGACACAGCTGCAGAGGTCAGCATGCTTTAGTAGGGGTTAAATAAAGCCTGTGTGATGTCATGATGCAGTGTGTATCATTTATACAGGCTTATATACTTATTTATACTCATTTCTAATACTGTGGAGGAAGAGCAGTACGCCAGGTAAAGCGCATTTCATTAGACTCACACTCTGGACCAGAGAGTACAATAAAATTATACGTAATAATATATATGTGACCCTGGATCACAAAACCAGTCACGAGTCGCACGGGTATATTTGTGGCAATAGCCAACAATACATTGTAAGGGTCAAAATTATTGATTTTTCTTTTATGCCAAAAATCATTAGGATATTAAGTAAAGCTCATGTTCCATGAAGATATTTAGTAAATTTCCTACTGTAAATATATAAAACATGTATTTTTGTGAGTGAATGCAGCACAATCGCCAACATAAATGGACAACTTTAAAGGAGATTTTCTCAATGTTTCGATTTTTCTGCACCCTCAGATTCCAGATTTTCAAATAGTTTCATATTGTCCTATCATAACAAACCATACATCAATGGAAAGCTTATTTATCCAGCTTTCAGATGATGTATAAATCAAAATTTCAAAAAAATTGACCCATGTGACTGGTTTTGTCGTCGAGGCTCACATATTTACATTGCATATTAATTAACGGTGGGAGATAAAATGATTCTCCGATGCATCAATGACTCCGGAAACTTCAGAATTGAAGTCTGAAATGTGAAAACGGCATTAGTGTGAATTCAGATCTATGATGTCATCAGCAATGATGCTTAGAAAAAGAGAAAAATTCCTCAAATGCGCTTGTCTAGAACTCTTCAGATATTCATAATGAAGCACTCTTAAAGCTACACTGTGTAGGATTTCTCCCATCTAGCGGTGAAATTGTTTATGACTACCAACTGAATATTACTTTCTAGCCCCTCCCATTCCGAGGGCGCTTTAACTTCTACGGTGGCCGTATTATTTAAAATCTGCCGGCAGTCACGAGTAATCTCCCCCTCGCATTCGTCACGGCGCCACTGAGTGTAAAAACGCGAAAGGCGAAGCTTGAATTTCCAGGTATGTCCCTCTTTGGCTAATGTATTTTCAAGATGGATGCCAACATGGCTGCCGCCAGTCGAGCGACTCGCTCGTATGTTTTCTAAATGGCAGATTCTACGCTTACGAGCATACTTGATTAGTTGGTAGAAGTAATTACACATTAATGAGAACATATCAAGAACAAAGTGTTTTTTGCTAAGAATCAACTTGAAAATGACACAGTGTAGCTTTAAGGCCCGTTCAGGTTCACACCAAGAACGATAACTATATCGATTACTATATTAGCGTCCACATCATTATCTGCAGTTTTGTCGTCTACCACTTTAAATGCTCAAACTCTTTAAAGTCAGGTGGATTCTGATTGGCTGTCAGTGTTTTTATCGTTTATCAGCTGGAAAAAAACGTGATTTCAACAATATCGTTATAGTTGTGGTGCGGACTCTGCTATTCTTTTATATTTAGACCAAGTTTTAGAACTATATCTTTATCGTTACCGATATAGTTATCGTCCTTAGTGTGAATGGCCTTTAGATATAAGTGCACTCATTATCACCCCTAATATCCAATTCAATTCACATTTGTTCGTATAGCGCTTTCACAATACACATTGTTTCAAAGCAGCTTTACAGAAAGTGCATGAGTCCACATTACACTGTTATCAGAGGTAACTGTCTTAAGGTGATGATACACAGGGCAACTTTTTGGGCAATGTTGCCGTCAACGGGCAACCAGATGAGACACAGGGCCCATGACCGATCTAAATTATCCAGATATATATTTATTGCCCATTTTCAATGGGAAAGTGCCCAAGCAACAATCGATTGGAAAGATTGCCCAGCAACATTGCTCAAAAAGTTGCCCTGTGTATCATCACCTTTAGTTATGTATTTCAGAAATGTACATATACAAATCACAGTTAGCTAAAAAATTATTAATTTAACCAATGTAAAAATTTAAGGCAGAAACAAAGAGCTCACTGAAGTAATGAATACTTGTTTGTTAATAAATGATTATGACAGAAAGTTGTAGCATTGGTGCATATGTTAATATTAATATAGGATTTATTTGATGTGCTTTACAGCAAACATTAGCTCGCTGAATCAGATTTTAGAGCCATAACTATTGATTTCATAACTCACTCCCCTGCGCCTCCATCTGCTCGGTCACGTTAGATGCCCGTGATTTGGCCGGTTGAGGAACATGCGGTCCGGAGCACGTCGTCTTCCAGCGGGACCAACACCTCCCGCGTTTCTGTCCTCGACTCAACCTCTCCTCCTCTTCCTCTCCATCTCCCTCTGTATAATCTCCCTTTCGAAACAGTGTTTCCAGGGACAAAAATGGCTCAATATGTGTGAAGCAACATCCATTAGTTTTTACAACCCCTTCCCTTCTTGCCAGCCTGCACTTTGAGTCTCTGCTCTCGCTGGCAAACCGCTGGTCGTCTTCATCGCTTTGCCAGATTGTGCAAGCCACTTGATTTCATGCTTTGGATGCATTTATGACATTCGGATCTGGCCTGTTCGTTATTTCCAGGGATACTGAGGAGAATAACGCTTTGATATCAAGGTTTGAAATGGTTATATGGCGATGTTGGCCGTTGCAGCAGAGGTTAATCGTCAAATATGTTCAAAAAGGGCTGTCACTAATGATTCATTTTATAATCGCTTTGATTATTTTGACGATTAATCGAGTAATCCGGAAAAAAAATTAAACGACAATTCACATATTTAGAAATATATTGATGTATTCTCCTGTGTTGCAGAGTGATTTACGTTACAAATCTGGAGAAATGATGCACGTTGTTTCACCTGATGAACGTTATAAGCAACACAAAATGGGGTTTGTTAACTAGCGTCGCCAACTTCAGAAAAGAAAAATGCGGGACAATCGTGGTTCTTTACAGGAAAATAAGGGACACTCATAATATTTGTACTGTATCACACAGTATATGTCATTTCAGGTTCGTACTTGTTTAAAATTTTCTCTGATATAAACACATTTGTTTTGCTTAACCTGTGTACAATTTAATTCTAAAACGAATTTTAAGGTCACACAAAAAAGTCACATTACACACAAACCATAGTTCAAAATAATAGCATTTATCTGAAATAGAAATTTTTTGTAACATTACACTCTAAAAAATGCTGGGTTGTTTTAACCCAAACATTGGGTTAAAAATGTCATTTAAAAATTTAACCCAACGGCTGAGTTTGTCTGTATTTGACCCAAAGTTGGGTTAAAACAACCCAGCATTTTTTTTGAGTTTAGACATTTTAAAGAAATTAAAGAAAGTAATAGCATACTTTTCCCTCAGGAAGATTTCATGTTTTCTTGCGTGGATGTTGGACTCATGAACAATAATCACATTGTTTGAATTCACCAAAACTGATTTGCCGAAATCAAAACCCGGGCAGACAGTGAAAGGGATTTGCCGTTAGCGCGAGTCCGGAATCTCCGGATCGAACCGGGAGCGACCAGACAGCAGATCAAACAATAATTTGTCCCAAAAGAATAATTAATTCTCAATTTAGAGTTTGTTATTGGTATGGTCTGATGCGCGTGAGTGTGGGCTGTGATTGGATGATGCGCCGTCGTGATCATTCTCAAGTGTCATGTTGCTGTTGTATCAGTCGGTGGTTAGATCAGCGTAGCAGTCTATTTAATCGGGACAAATAAATTAGGCCCAAAATACGGGACGTCTAGGCTAATTCGGGACAGTTGGCAACCCTATTGTTAACCGAGTTGCTGAAACACGTAACCTGCACGCGTGTGAATAATTAAAGAGCCGCGCTTCACTCTGAAACCCGCGGCGCATATACTTATTTCGTTAAATCACAGACTTCACAAAAGCACTATGCAAAACTATGATTTTTAAAAGATTTAAATATAACATGAAGCCTTATAAAATGATCTAATAACGCAGTTCATGGATTCTCGTCCATAGAATTCGCAGCTTCTGGTATTTTGCAGACACAAGTAAATTGCAATCGAGGATTTTATCTGGGAATTTAATCGAGGAATCGCGACAGCCCTGTTTCGAATATGAATGTTAGTTAGGATTATGTGGTGTTACAATATAAATAGTGCAATGTGCTTTTATGTGCTTACTGCGGATATACACTACCGTTGTAGTGTATTTGTGCAGCTATCTTTACTATATTTTAATTTAGTTTTATATTAAAGCAATATTCATTTTCATTTATAAAATATTTAATTCACTGAATAATCCCAAACTAGGCATTGCAACATGGTTATTTAATATATAAAAAAAAATTCAAAGCTCTTCCGGCAAGAATAACTGTATTTTGATGTATGATCATACTGTTCTCCCCTAATGTTAAGGAAGTGATCCCCATGGGTCGGATTATCAACCTCATTCCTATTTTGAATCTCTGTCACTATGCCTGGAAGGCAGAGGCTGCGTTTCCAAGAGAGGAAACCCCGACGGATCCAAGGACGAATGAGGACAAACACAACCTTCGAATGTCCTGCCAGCCCTATTTGGAGAAGCGCCTGGTTTAGATTGTGTACATAATTTTCTGTCCCGTTTTAATAGAGAGATATGAACTTCAAATGGAACGAGCAGTCTTTAAAGTGTACAGAACAGGACAGACGCTTAAAACAAGCGATGACCTGACCTTTAAAAATGTGTAATTTGGTGTTTTTCTTAGAATCAAACTGGATTTCTGTTTCTCCCACTTTGTAGGGTTTCTTCCGTCGGACCATTCGCCTCAAACTGGAGTATGATAAGTGTGAACGCCGCTGTAAGATCCAAAAGAGGAACCGAAACAAGTGCCAATACTGTCGCTTTCAGAAGTGCCTGTCAGTTGGCATGTCCCACAATGGTATGTATGACAAACTTGCATCTCAAACACATAGCCCTAGTTTTATGGTAATTGTATCTCATGGAAACCAGTACAACACTGGCCAGTGATCTTCCTCAAGGTTAACGTTCTGGATAATCTTTGACTAAATGAGCAAGTCTTTGTCCTTGAGATATCAGTGCATTGACTTGCATTGTTGCATTGCATTGTTTTCAGTCTAGAGTCAAAGGTTATCTTTCATGAGGCCCGCTGTGCTGAAGCGCTCATCTTGCACAGACTTTATGACTAGCAAAGGCATGTGCTGAAATCGTGCTATGGTCGAAGTCCGTAACCCGAACCGTGTACACTTGAAAACACACAGCGAGGCGTGATCACCCGAGCCCTATTCCTCACAGCGATGTAGGATAGCTGCTAAAATTAGCTACTTTATGTTTTTTGGTCCTTTTGATAGAAATACTAACTATGAAATGTGTTGGAATAGAGACTAAAGAAACGGATATGGGTTGTCCCATTCTTTTCCTTATTAAAGTGGTTTATCTTTCACGTCGTAAGCTGAGATAAACATATGTGCCATTGGACGCTTGCTTTAGGATAGGCATCTGCTTCAAATCTGCTCATCCCAGTGAAAGTTAAAACCAGCAGCATTCCTGTTATCTCCAAACGCTGGAGTATTAGACCTAACCAGCATAAAGTAGCATAAAGTGCTTGTAAAGTGCTTGAAAATCAAGCTTTTAATGTTGTTTATACGTCTATGTGGTGTTTTTAATATGCTTTAAGACAAACCATGTGTAAATTCATAAGTCTATGAAGTAGTATTTTCTCCTTAAAACTGCAGTGAACCAAAGACAGTCTCAAAAACACGCTTTGAAATCGCTGGTGTTTCTGACGTCACAAACTACCTTGTAACCAATCAGATCAACGTGTGATCGTCAACCAGTGGATCTCTGAGCTGAGTGAGTGAGTGGAGGCGGGGCTCATTTGCATATTCATAGAACCGCGCATACTAAATTAGGCAAGGGTGTCGAGTTACATTCAAGATATTTTAAGGCATGAAGAATTTTCTTTCCAAGGAAAAAACGTTTCAATATGTCATTTCAAAGATGAGTTTTAAGGGATAAAATGATTGACTTTAAAGTGATAGTTCACAGAAAAATGAAAGTTCTGTCATCATTTATTCACCCTCATGTCGCGCCTTTTTACATGTTGGACTGCAGGGGTTGTGGTTCAAAAATGACTAAAAATCAACGTGAATGCATTAAATTGATTAAAAGTGGCAGTGAAGACATTTATAATGTTACAAAAGATTTCTGTTTCAAATAAATGCTGTTCTTTACAACTTTCTATTCAACAAGAAATCCTGATAAAAATGTACCACTGGATCGATTGAGATTGAAAACAGATATCACGATTCTCCTATAATTCTGAACAGGCAACTAAACAAAATAACATGTAATTTACTAGAGGTTCTGACTAAATGTTCATTGCTGCAGTCTAAAATGTTTAATTAATCTGAATGAATTATTTAAAAAAAAAATAGGTTGAATGAATGATTCAATGACTCACACGTGAATACTTAACTTGTTTCATTACTGTATGAATCAGCATTTTTGTACGAATCACTTGAATGAATGATTCAATGACAAATACATTTATTAACAGTCACTTGTCGCCACCTACTGGTGTAACTCTGTAATTGATACAATCGTTATTTGATGCGACAAGTTACTTTCAAAAGGTGATTTGCTCTATTTTCATCGCTTTTGTAGACATCAGTGTTTACATCCGAACTATACACTTTTATTCCACTACTTCTGTGATAATATGAATAATAGCATCACAGAAATTGTATTTTTGTCATTTAGGAATGAGATCGTATGGGCGTTTAAATAGAGATTGGAATCTTTTAACGAATCTTGAGCAGCAATGTATCATATTATGGAGTAATGATGCTGAAAATTCAGTTTTGATCACAGGTTTAACAAATTCACATAGAAAACGGCTATTTTGTGATCTTAACATTTCCGTAGCAATGCATATAGTTCATAGCATGCAAATGTTTGGTGAATGTTTTTGGAACATGGGTCTGTGTTTCAAGCACTGGAGCTTTACAGGCCGGGACTTTAAGCTCATTAGCTGTTGGGGATTGCGCCGTCTGTGAGAGGATTGCATTTCAGGAACTAAAGATGTCCGCATTTGAGTGCAATATATACCCCTGACAGTAGAGACAGTTAGAAACCACCTCACAACTATCCAAAACACGCTAGTTTCTAAAACACTGACGATGCCCACCGCTGCTCTTGCCTGTCTAATTACACCATCAAACTCCATTTGAACTCGGGCCAGATTGAAACTCGTGTTACTCAATTCCTCTGGGCGAGTTTCTAAGGCACCAGACATCCTGATCTGACAAAATTTGTACACAGTGGCCTTGGATTTCAGCAAATATTAATCATCCGTGATCAGTGGCGCATGTGGTTGTTTTGCAAGAGAATCCGCTGAGTGAAGGTTTACAGCCGTTTGGAACAAATGCCATCTGAACTTAATCAGGTTGTGAAAAGAAGATGCTGTACATCTGATTATGTATTGTCCTTGTGAAACACAATTGCATAGTGACACATTAATTGGCTTGACAAGTTTAGAATTATTAGGGATATTGAACAAAAGCTTGCTGAGCGTTGTGCCAAGTAAGTCACACAGCAGTAGATCTAGCAGTAAAAGAGTATTTCTATGTGATTTGCGCTCTTGGAAGGTTTTCAAGAACTAAACACAAATGATCACGTCAGATTATATCCACATATAGACTTCAGATATGCAGAAACATGTCAGGAATCGGTTTTGTTCCAAAATACTGTGAGCTTCCTACAGGGGGAGCATCAGTTCTTACATGGGATGTTGGTTTGGGTGTTATCAATAAGTTACCTTATAATCCCTCGAACAGCGATCCGCTTTGGGCGAATGCCACAGTCTGAGAAGCTGAGGTTGAAGGCGGAGATCCTAACAGGAGAACGAGAGGTCGAGGACCCGCAGCTGGCCGATCAAAAAACCCTGGCTAAGCAGATCTACGAGGCCTACATGAAGAACTTCAACATGAACAAATGCAAAGCACGGACTATCTTGACGGGCAAGACGAGCACGCCGGTAAGAGAATCCTGCTATGTGTAAGTCATCCAAGCAACAGTGACGTGCACAGATCGTTTGAAGGGCAGTGGCACAAAAAAAACGTAACACCCTAACAACCCAGAACACCCTAGCAACCATCCAGCAATGCCCTAGCAACAGCATAGCAATGTCATACCAGCCACTCAGACCACCTTTGCAATACCCTAGCAACCATTCGGAACAACTTAGCAATAACCTAGTTACCATCCAGAACACTTTAGCAATGCCCTAGCAACAGCATAGCAATGTCATACCAGCCACTCAGACCACTTTAGCAATACCCTAGCAACCATTCGGAACAACTTAGCAATACCCTAGTGACCATCCAGAACACTTTAGCAATGCCCTAGCAACAGCATAGCAATGTCATACCAGTCACTCAGACCACCTTAGCAATACCCTAGCAACCATTCGGAACAACTTAGCAATGCCCTAACAACCCAGAACACCCTAGCAACCATCCAGAACACTTTAGCAATGCCCTAGAAACAGCATAGCAATGTCATACCAGCCACTCAGACCACCTTAGCAATACCCTAACAACCATTTGGAACAACTTAGCAATGCCCCAAACAACCCAGAACACCCTTGCAACCATCCAGCAATGCCCTAGCAACAGCATAGCAATGTCATACCAGCCACTCAGACCACCTTTGCAATACCCTAGCAACCATTCGGAACAACTTAGCAATAACCTAGTTACCATCCAGAACACTTTAGCAATGCCCTAGCAACAGCATAGCAATGTCATACCAGCCACTCAGACCACTTTAGCAATACCCTAGCAACCATTCGGAACAACTTAGCAATACCCTAGTGACCATCCAGAACACTTTAGCAATGCCCTAGCAACAGCATAGCAATGTCATACCAGTCACTCAGACCACCTTAGCAATACCCTAGCAACCATTCGGAACAACTTAGCAATGCCCTAACAACCCAGAACACCCTAGCAACCATCCAGAACACTTTAGCAATGCCCTAGAAACAGCATAGCAATGTCATACCAGCCACTCAGACCACCTTAGCAATACCCTAGCAACCATTTGGAACAACTTAGCAATGCCCCAAACAACCCAGAACACCCTTGCAACCATCCAGAACACTCTAGCAACGCCCTGGCAACAGCATAGCAATGTCCTAGCAGCCACTCAGACCACCTTAGCAACACCCTATTAACCATTCAGAACACCTTAGTAACACACTTACAACCCAGAATTCCCTAGATACTACCTAGGAACTGTCCAGAACACTCTAGCAACGCCCTAGCAACAGCATAGCAATGTCCTTGCAGCCACTCATACCACCTTAGCAGCGGCCTAGCAACCATTCGGAACACCTTACCAACGCCCTAACAACCCAGAATACCCTAGATACTCCCTTGCAACCATCCAGAACACTTAAGCAATGGCCTAGCAACATTATATCAATGTCCTAGTAGCCACTCAGACCAGCTTAGCAACACTCTATCACCATTAGTAACACCCTAACAACCCATAACACCCTTGATACTACCTAGCAACCATCCAGAACACTCTACCAATGCCCTAGCAACAGCATAGCAATGTCCTACCAGTCACTCAGACCACCTTAGCAACCCCTCAAAACACCTTAGCAATGGCCTAACAACCACCCAGAACACCTCAACATTGGCCTAGCAACAACACAGAACACCTTAGCAATGCCCTAGGAACAACCCTGAACACCTTTACAACCACATATCCTATTAACCACCCAGAATGCCCTAGCAATCACCCAATGCCTTAGCAACAACATAGCAATGACAGAGCAACCATTCAGAACATCTTTGCAACCACATAGAAATGGCCTAGCAACAACCTACACCACCTTAGCAATGTCCTAGTAACCACACAGAACACCTTAACAACGGCCTAGCAACCACCCAGACCACCTTAGCAATGCTCTTGCAACCACACAGAACACCTTAGCAATGGCCTAATAACAACCCAGCACACCTTTGAAACCACATAACAAGGACCTTGCAACCATTCAGATAACCTTAGCAACACCCTAGCAACCACTTAGAACACCTTAGCACTCAGTCTATGTTAGATGTTGTTTGTCTGTCTGTATAACCTATTAAAACTATTTTAAGGCTGCATGTCATGCCAAGATCAAATGATTTACAAATGATTTTTCAGGTTTGAGCTATTGCACAGTGGTCAATGCATGTTTACACAGTTTCCTGTCTCTCTACCTTCTTATAAAGCACAAAGCCCATCAATAAAACCGACACGAGGTCATGGGGCAGGGGTGTATAGTGGACCTAGTTGCACAGAATCCTGGGTGTGGATGTATGTCAGTGTAAGGATGGGTCCACCTCAGACGTGCATCTGCAACACTAGCTTGATTGTTGGTTCTGAGCTCTGCAGGACACGGGCCAGCTGTCGGGAGTGAGAGCAGCTGAATTAAGACCAGTCTTTCATCTCTCACAGTACGCTTGTTCTCTCACGAGCCTCTCGGGGTGTCATGTCGACCTCTCTTGTGGAGGCGGGGAGCGGCTTGAGTTTTAGGCAACAAATGCCATCATCTGAACTTAATCAGGTTGTGTAAAGAAGATGCTGATATTGTATTATCCTCGTGAAACACAATTACATAGTGATACAATTAATTGGCTTGCCAGTTTAGAGAGTATTGAAACAGGAAGCTGAGTCTGTTACATATACATATACAGTACATAATATCAATCATAATGTTATTATTTTTATTTTATCGTTTTTATTATTTTTATGTTTAATTGTTATGATTATGATTAATTGGATCTAAACATATAGGCTACATATGTAAGGAATAATTGACGACAGGCCGTTGAATTATTAGAAAAATAATGCACACCCGAGGTGGTAATGCGGTCACGACGCGAAGCGGACGTGGCCGTTCACCTCGGGTGTGCATTATTTTTCTAATAATTCAACGGCCTGAAGTCAATTATTCCGCTTATACTACAGTTACCACACCTCGAAACATTGTTCAGATTATGTATTTCAAGACGTTTGTAAAGTTTTTGTCATTAAAACGCTCTTGTATGTAGGACTAATTTCTTACGCATCTAGTCCAATGCCTCCGTTGCTAATTCCAAAACGTCATTTTAGAGTTAGTAACGGAGGTTTGAGCCACTGATAGCAGACTAATGCTGGGACACACGACTAGCTGACACATTCTCTGACTGTTTTCATCACAGCATATTTTAAACACCGACTTTGAACACAGACTGAACGCGCTGAACACGCGCTTGGACATGATCAGTCATACGTATCAAATTACATTCATAACCGGCCTTAAAGTGTGTGTCCCCAGTTATTAATGCAGTTATTAGAGAGAGAGATGTTGCAATAATGAGACAGAAAAGCATGTGCGTCAATATTATTATTTATTTATTAATTCAATTCCTTTTAATTAATTCGAATTCATTCTTTTTTTTCTATTATTGACAGATGACAGACTAGCCAAATAAATGAAACACAAAGCCCTTTTAACAAGTAGGCCTATCAATAATTATTTATTTGTTATATTATCTGCAATAATAATCCGTGCTGCAGGACTATCCATTTATTTAGCCTATATTCAGTTTAATTTAATATTGATTATAGATAGGACTATATACTTTATTTATTAAAATTAAACTGCATGTTCCATTGATTGTGAAGCTAGACATTGAAAATTCCAGATCAAGCGTATGCGGCTAAATGTTTTTTCTTGTTATGAATTGTATCCTATTTTCCATTATTACCGTTAACTACGCGAAGGGATATGGAACTGTAATGCGGTCAAGACCTGCCTGGAACTACTTTAGCCGTGCGTTTCCCTGAAAATAATGCACACCTTAGAACGTTCGTCAACCAATCAGATTCAAGCATTCAACGTCCCTGTAGTATAAATATATATACAGTATGTGTGTGTGTGTGTGTATTATATAAAAGTTATATTATATGCATATATACTATATATATATTTTATTATGCATATATATATATTATGCATATATATTATCTATCTATCTATCTATCTATCTATCTATCTATCTATCTATGTATATATATATAGATAGTATATATGCATATAATATAACTTTTTTTATTAGTGCTGACAAATCGATTTATCGCATTTAAGGAAAAGTTTGTAAATATATATACAATAGATATATCTATATGAATGTGTGTGTATATATATATATATATATATATATATATATATATATATGTATTTATACACACATCTATATTTACTAACTTTTTATGTTAGTCACGATTAATCAGTTTGGCAGCACTAATTTGTATTTCTAATTATTTTTATATTATTGATTTTATTGAATTTCAATCTTTCAATTGTTCGGGCGGGACATAACTATATCTAAATATTTTTATATTTAATTTCATTACATTTTTCAGTGCCCATCTGCCACCTTTACTCTAGAAATGGTCATCTGGCGTAGAAGTGTATTGTGGAAAGCGCTGTTTCTGAAGAATGCACTCTACAGTTTATTCTTCATTTGATCTTTATGCTTCATTCTCATTGTTTTGTATAGCCTTTCGTGATCCACGACATGGAGACGCTGCAGTTGGCCGAACAGACGTTTGTGGCGAAGATGGTGGGCTCTTCCGGAGGGCTGCTGAACAAGGACGCCGAGGTTCGGATATTTCACTGCTGCCAGTGCACCTCGGTGGAGACGGTCACTGAGCTGACGGAGTTCGCCAAATCCGTGCCAGGCTTCTCAGACCTGGACCTAAATGACCAGGTTAGTGCATCGCACCATGTAAACTCTTTAAGCTTGTCACCCAGATCTTTATATGTGAACATTCAGGGTTTTAAATTTACTTTTTCACTCACCGGCCAATTTGGCTACTAAATTTTTAAGTTACAGGCCATTTAGAACTTCTACTAGCCAAAAAAAGAGAAAGAAACCAGATTAACTACGTCACAGTTTATATATATAGACATATATATATATATACACACTACCGTTCAAAAGTTTGGGGTCTGAAAGATTTTTAATGTTTTCAAAAGAAGTATCTTCTGCTCACCAAGGCTGCATTTATTTGATTAAAAATACAAACAAAAACAGTAATATTGTGAAATTTTATTCCAATTTAAAATAGCTGTTTTCTATGTGAATATACAGTAAAGTGTTGAAAGATTATTATTGTTATCAATGTTGAAAACAGTTTTTTACATTTTTATTTCATGATGCTATGACGAATAGAAAGTTCAAAAGAACAGTATTTATCTGAAATCTAAAGCTTTTGTAACATTAAACACTACCGTTCAAAAGTTTGGGGTCAGAAAGAATTTTATTTTTATTTTTGGGGAAAGAAATAAAATAAATCAATACTTTTATTCATCAAGGATGAGTTAAACTGATCAAAAGTTACAGTGAAGACATTTATAATGTTAGAAAATATTCTATTTTAAATAAATGCTGTTCTTTTGAACTTCTATTCATCAAAGAATTTTGAAAAAAAAATTGTACACAACTGTTTTCAACATTGATAATAATCAGAAATGTTTCTTGATCATCAAATCATCATATTAGAGTGATTTCTGAAGGATCATGTGACACTGAAGACTGGAGTAATGATGCTGAACATTCAGCTTTCATCACAGGAATAAATTACACTTTAAAATATATTAAATTAGAAACAGTCATTTTAAATTGTCACAATATTTCACAATATTACTGTTTTTTTATTGTTTTTTAGCAAATAAATGCAGCCTTGGTGAGCAGAAGATACTTATTTTAAAAACATTAAAAAATCTTACTGACCCCAAACTTTTGAAAGGTAGTGTATTATAAAATTTGGATTTTATACATTAATTTCTTATACAAACAAAATCCTGTCAACCAGCATCTCCTTCTCTTTCATCTCAATATGTGTTTTAGGTGGACAGATCAATACAGTACAAAGAACATTAAAAAAAATGTATGTTGAAAAATATCAATGTCTTTTCTGTTCACCAAATGCTTTTTAATCTTCGCTATTGCTTCAATGCAAATGAACAAGTGCGCCGTTATTTGTTGTGTAGTGATGTGTGTGTTCAAGTAAGCCAGATATGAGCAGATTCTGAGAAATACACTGTATTTAATATGTCATGATGACTCACGAGTTGAGTATTTGCGCTAAATCTGCACAGATTTGACTTACACAAACTTCCCCTGCAAAGTGAGTAAACATAATAAGTAACACGGCTCTTGATTTGACAGCGTTACCCACATTTGGTGGGTTGGCGGGTGTTTATTTCAAACCCTGTTTGTCACCCAGATCTTTATATATGAACATTGTATAAGCACGTTAAATCTAACACAGTCTGTTCTCCGACAGGTGACGTTATTAAAGTACGGCGTCCATGAGGCGCTGTTTGCCATGTTGGCGTCATGCATGAATAAAGACGGTCTGCTGGTGGCGTACGGGAGCGGGTTCATCACCAGAGAGTTTCTGAAGAGCTTACGGCGGCCGTTCAGCGAGATGATGGAGCCCAAGTTTCAGTTTGCCATGAAGTTCAACTCCCTCGAACTGGACGATAGTGACCTCGCGCTGTTCGTTGCTGCCATCATCTGCTGTGGAGGTATATTGAGTCTTTTCATATTTTAAAAATAAAATTAAATAAAAATGAAAATAAATAAAAATGAATAAAAT
This sequence comes from Scardinius erythrophthalmus, assembly GCF_964197995.2. NCBI lineage: Eukaryota > Metazoa > Chordata > Actinopteri > Cypriniformes > Leuciscidae > Scardinius > Scardinius erythrophthalmus. The sequence continues at coordinate 4,857,618 of NC_138244.1, forward strand.
GAAATAAAATTAGATTATATTTTTTTATATATTTAAATAGATTTTTATTTCAATAATTGAATTTTTTTCATTGTTTTTTAAATTACTGTTAAAATACTTTTTTTGCTATAATACTTAATATGTGTATGTGAGCAAAAATATTTGTAGCAACACAAGCTGAATTTTATGCATTTATATTTCCTTTCATGTAGAAAATCTTTAATTCTAATAAACTATAGAGGTGGGAGAAATAATCGATTCAAGAGTCAAATTTAAAAATATATGTATTTCCTGAGGTTTTCAAGAATCAATTCAGAATCACTGAAGACAGAATCAAATTAAAAAGTTTATATTTGCTTCTGTTTTCAGAATCGATTCAGAATCACTGAAGACAGAATCGAGTAAGAAAAATGTATATTTGCTGAAGTTTTCAAGAATCGATTCAGAATCACTGAAGAGAGAATCGAATTAAAGTTATATTTAGAAAAATCTTAAAGAATCAATTCAGAATCGCGGAAGAGAGAATCAAATTAAAATTTGTATATTTGCTGAAATTTTCAAGATTTGATTCAGAATCGCTGATGGGAGAATTGAATTAAAAATGTTATATTCGCTTCTGTTTTTAGGCTATATTCACTGTAGTTATTTAATAATTCTTAACTTACAACAATAATTTATATTTATTATTAATTTATTCATTATTTTAGATATATACAAAGTAATTTTACAAAAATGCACAAATAAATGTGATATTCCGAGTTGGTAAACTCATTAATTAATAAGTAAAAATATGCAGATCAAGAATAATCTCAGAATCGGATTGTGATTGTGTAATATCAACTATTACAATTATTGAAAACAATCGACAAGCTTTTGCTTGCCAGGGATTTATTTGAGAATAATTTATGTTCCGTTTCAGATCGGCCAAAGTTTAAAAGAATCGATTCAGAATCGCTAAGGAGAAAATCAAATTAAAAAAAATATATATTTGCTGAAGTTTTCAAGAATTGATTCAGAATCGCTGAAGAGAGAATAAAATTTAAACAAATTTATATTCGCTGGAAGCATTTTTTTGTAATACTGTTTTTATTGCATTTTCTTGAACCCTTACACAACAATGTACATCACATGTCTGTAACAACACATATAATGTACAAAAACAAATCAAACAAACAAACAAACACCGGGGCTCATATTACATGAAAAGTGCAATAGCACAAACCAACATCGGATAACACAGTATGTACTTTGGAAGTCAGAGTTAACAATACACTACAATCAATAATAGCCACAGATAAAAGCAATAAAATAAAATTAAAATATATTTTCAAATGAATATAATACCTAATCATACGGAAGAGAATTAGGGCCAAGCAATAATAAAAAAATAAAACCATCTCGAGATTAAAGTCGTTATAATGCGAAATTAAACTTTTCTACATTTCATTTCAACTTTTTTTCTCGAAACACAACTGACTTTATTCTCGAAATTTAATACGTTTATTCTCAAGATTGTATTTCAAGGTTTTTTTCTCAAAATTTAACGAGTTTTTTCTCAACACAACGACTTTATTCTCGAAATGTAATGAGTTTGTTCTCAAGATTGTATTTCGACTTTTTTCTCAAAATTTAACGAGTTTTTTCTCGAAACACGACTTTATTCTCGATATTTAATGAGTTTATTCTCAAGATTGTATTTTGACTTTTTTCTCGAAATTTAATGATTTTTTTCTCGAAATTTAACGTTTTTTTTCTCGAAATTTAACGAGTTTTTTCTCGAAACACAACGACTTTATTCTCGATATTTAATGAGTTTATTCTCAAGATTGTATTTCGACTTTTTTCTCTCGAAATTTAACGAGTTTTTTCTCGAAACACAATGACTTTATTCTCGAAATGTAATGAGTTTATTCTCAAGATTGTATTTCGACTTGTTTTCTCGAATTTTAACAAGTTTGATTTCGCATTATAGCGACCTTAATCTTGAGATGGTTTTATTTTTTTATTATTGCTTGGCCTTAATCCTCTTCCGTATAATCAAGCATTTTGTTCCCCCTCTATTATATTGTTAATATCCCCAATATTCAATAAATAATAAAAAGGGACTCCAAATCCTCTTAAATTGGTCTTCTTTACCCTTGCTTGAAGCTTTTTTAACAATCGCTGAAGAAAAGTGATTTATTTGAGACTAAATTGTCTTGTGTTTCAGATCGTCCGGGCCTGGTGAACGTCCCGCACATCGAGCGGATGCAGGAGACCATCGTTAACGTGCTTCATCTGCATCTGACGAGCAACCACCCCGATCACGGCTTCCTCTTCCCCAAACTCCTCCAGAAGCTGGTGGACCTCCGGCAGCTGGTGACGGAGCACGCTCAGTTAGTGCAGGAGATCAAGAAGACCGAGGACACGTCACTGCATCCCTTACTGCAGGAGATTTACAGAGACATGTACTGAGGCCTTCAAAACACATCGGCATCAACCACTATTTCCAGGATTTCTGCGTGGAAAGGGACGTCAGGGCTCTTCGTTATCGTCGAGCTAAACAATGGTTTCTGCGGTTGTTGCAATGCCAACTAAAATGCATCCTGTGGTTTTAGGAACTTTTTTGGGGGGAAATGTTATAATATAAGCGCTTACTGGTCACTTCGGGCCAGAAACTGTGAATAGAAACCGTAAAATCCAACTTATTCATACAGCAATATCCTTTTTTATACTGACTTTTTATGACACTTACAACTCAGTTTGCAGTTAAACCACCCAAGTGACTTCCAACTACCGTAACTAGTGAAAAGTACCGTTTTGTAACGTTTTAGGGACTTTGCTTCATGATTAACGTTATGAACACTTTTTTTTTGTTTTTTGATAACATCAAGCACTGAGCGAATGAAAATGCATCTCGGAATTCTTATATCTTGAACAGTTTCCAGCCTTTGTATTTCACCATTTGCTGCGGTAAAACTTGACATTTGTAGATGATCATGAAAAACATGAATTATTTATTGCTTTCTCGGTTCACGCCTGGTTACAACACGACATTACGTTTCAGTTTGACCAGTGAAGACACTTAGACATCTCCAAGCGTCCATCAGTGCAGCTTTACAGGTTTAGATGATCAATACCTCACGACCGATGCCTTCTGACGGAGCACAACAGGTAGTGCTGTTTTACTGTAATCTAACGTTTCAAGGGCTTGAACACATGACAAATGAGGCCTGTTACAGCATTCATACACTACCAGTCAAAAGTTGTTGATCGGTAAGATTTTTATGTTTTAAAATAAGTCTCTTATGGTCACCAAGGCTGCATTTATTTGATTAAAAATACAAAAAACTGTAATATTGTGAAATATTATTACAATTTAAAACAACATTGCAAACTAATTTATTCCTGTGAATTTATTCAGCATCATTACTCCAGTCTTCAGTGTCACATGATCCTTCAGAAATCATTCTAATATGATGATTTGATGCTCAAGAAACATTTCTCATTATTATCAATGTTGAAAACAGTTTTAAATTTTTATTTCAGGATTCTTTGATGAATAGAAAGTTCTTTCTGTTCATTTTGTACTTTTAAACACTACCGTTTACAGGTTTGGGGTCAGTAAGAATTTTTATTTTATTTTTTTGGGGAAAGAAATAAAAGAAATCAATACTTTTATTCATCAAGGATGAATTAAATTGATTAAAAGTGACAGTAAAGACATTTATAATGTCACAAAAGATTATATTTCAAATAAATGCTGTTCTGTTGAACGTTCTATTCATCAAAGAATCGTGAAATGAAAAGAATCCAATGTTTTCAACATTGATAATAATGAATGTTTTTTAATCAGCAAATCATCATATTAGAGTGATTTCTGAAGGATCATGTGACACTGAAGACTGGAGTAATGATGCTGAAAATGCAGCTTTGATCACAGGAATAAATTACAGTTTAACAGATATTCACATAGAAAACACTTATTTTAAATTCTCATAATATTTAACAATATTACTTTCTTTTTTTTAATCAAATAAATGCAGCCTTGGTGAGCAGAAGAGACTTCTTTTAAAAACATTAAAAATCTTACAGATCAAAAAATGTGCACTAAATGTGTTTTTTTTTTCTGCAAAACAATTTAATGCAATGTTGGCTTTTATGAAGCAACATGCAATATTGCTTCATAAAAGCATGGGCGTCCTTGATCCTTGAACATGGGCGTCTGTCAGGCTTGATGCATTGAAGCAGTTAAATACCATTCGGCATGTGAATGTGACGTCCCTACTCAGGTAAATTAGATGTAATGACTATAAAGTTTGTGAACGGGCCAATATCCGATAACCGTTTTATAATATATGGCCGTTATTAAAGTAAACACTCGATGCAGTAGCCCAGAAATCAGTCTATTTTCTGTATAGACCCACTTTTGTTCTCGCAGCGATGCTGTCAATGTGTTCCTGCATCGTGATTTCATTTCCGTCCTGTATGAATCCGTTTCACACGTTCGTCTCCTGTCCCTCCAGCAGTCCATCCATCGCTCGTCTCCCAACTTCACAGTGAAGTCTCATTCTTCAACGACTTTTTCACTTCCCTATATGAACCAGAAAGAGAAGCTAATAGTGTAAAACATGTCCGTGTAGTTGCATCACACAGAAGGCGTTTTTGCATTCCACTGCTGCTTTTCCATTGCTTTTGTTTGTACACATGCGCTAGACGGATGTGTTTGACTCCGGCGCTGTTTACTCCTGGTATTAAGAAGTGTTTCGGTCGATCGGATCACAAGTGGACGACACTAAATACAGGAGTAAACGGGGTCTAAAATGTTTTTTGACACTTCCAGACGTGTTGAAAACACATTCGACCGGATTGCTTTCGTAGTGTAAACGCTCATGTGATCGAATGTGTTCAAACAGCCACAGGACACCGTCTTCTCTCCGTCTACTGATCTAATGAGTAACATTATGGGAAGAGCTCGAGCCAGACGGGATTTAAACTTTATCGGCTGAAGACCCAAGTTTGGTTTGAAGATAAAAAATGTACCAAGCACAATGTTCTCTCTCCATTCCTGATTTCTAACACACACACTCACAGCGTTCGGCTGGTCTTGTGTCTGTCAGAGCAGAAACTAAAGCTGATTCTCTCCGTGTGTTTTCCGTCGTCTCTGGTCGCGTTCATATGAGAAAAGTCAGTATAATGATTCATCTAGAGAACTTGGATTGATACCTAGATGTTATGATTTGATACCTATGTTACCTCCCCAGGAACGCGATTGGGCAGGTTTTTAAAGCCCTGTGAAATCATAATTAAAGTTATTTGGCTTTTAGTTTGAAAAGTGTTAATATTACTCTTAATGTTATCTATAAGCTAGTGTGCTCCAAAAATATTTTTTTAAATTGCATTTAGAAGATATAAGCATTCAAAACTTAGTCTTTCACTTCTGCCAATCAATGATTTTGATGACAGCACTCAGATACTCATCAGATTTTCTGTCCAATCAAATAATCTGAATCTGAAGCTCCGCCCCCTACATTATAAATAGACACTTAGACACACAGATAGTCACTTTTTCACACATTTACTATTTTCTACATGGTCACATAGTGCACTATATAGGGGATAGGGAACGACAGTGTACATATGCTTTCCATTTGAGGGGATGAAGTTTGGTTTCACGTTAGCGTCGCAGCTCCGGTCCAGAGACACGACACACAGAGCGGATCATATGACTCGCCGCAGAACAGAAAACGTTTGAATTCTGCGCATAATGCTGTATTTTTAAAGCGATATTAAGGAGATTAGGAGGAAACTGCGGCTTTACTGAGTTCAACAGCTCTGATGTATACTAAACGCTATTGGCTATCTAGAAAAAGGGGAGGAGCTGTTCGATATGCCCCGCCCTGTCTTGCTGTTTCAGTGGAAATTACGTCAACACACTGAATAATGCCATGCGTTTCAAGGCACTTCAGTGGACCTTTGTTATGCAAACCTGGCAACCCTGGTTCACGCAGTCGACGGCGATTAAACTGCTGGAGGTCATCGAGTCGTTTGGTTTCTAACCGTTCCACAGCGTGTCGCTTCTCATCTGCATAAAGTTGAACAGAAAACATTTGTCATTGAAAATGGTCGTACTGTTGCTCAAAACGCCGTCAATCTGTCACATTCAAGCAATGCCAGCTGAGATGCACTTAAACTGTAACGTTATGTTTGTAACTGGAAACGCTGAAGCTTTGTTACCCTGTAAATAGCGGCGGATTCACCGCAACACTGACGGCCCGCCGCGGCATTGTCTCGACTTTTGATAAATGCTTTTTAACGGCTCAGATGTTGTACATGCGTCTAGGTATTATGCACTACCTAGATTATTGTTGATTGACATTTAGTCTTTTTATACTAAAGCAAAGGTATCTTTATTAATATATAAATATATATATATATATATCAGATGTTGTGAAATGAACGAGTTTTATGTAGTGCAATGTAAATATGGGGTAAGATTTGTCATCGAATGGCACTTGCATGGGAATTCATGTCGTGATTTCCACATTCCTTTTTAATTCCCGCAGCGTGAGGACCTGCACACTTCGACCCCTCATGGAATAATAAACATATTGAATGATGAATCATCAGTTTTGGTTATATCCCAACTGCTACCTCTAGTATGGGTTAGGGTTATGTCATGATTTGACTTAGTGTGTCATAATTATGACTTATGTCATGGGCTCATTTGACAGCCCAGCCATTAGTAGCAGCCAATTAGTAGACATAACAATGTCATAGCCACACCCTAGCAACCAGTTACAACACCCTAACAACCACTTCCACTGAAAAAAAGTGAGAGGGATACGTTTGGATCAGAACATCGTAGAGATAAGTGGGTGACCTCTTTTGACTCGGACTGGCAAGTAGTCTTTAAATATCTGGAAACATTCTAGCCATGCCCTAGCAACCATTTAGAGCAACCTAGCAACCGTATGGCAGCATGAAGAAGCCATATCTCAGCACTAGAGTGACATAGAGACGCGACGGTTGGCTTTTTTGATATGGTCAAACATGTAGTCTATTAGTATCATCCTGGTAACTGTCTAGCCACACCCTAGCAACCATTTAGAAGACCCTAGCAACCATATGGCAGCATGAATGAGCCATATTTCAGCACCAGGAAATTGAAGATATATATGAGGTTTGGCTTTTGATTCAGGCAGTCATTATTATACACCAGGTTCATATTATGGCATAAAAAGTAGAAATTATGACATTCAAATACTAAGTCAAAGACATGAGAAAATATGACATAAAAAGTAGAAATTATGACATTCAAAGTCATTTTTGACACTGAAATTATGACAAAAGGGTCATAATTATTACATAAAGTCATAATTATGAAATGGTCATAATCATGAAAGAAAGTCAAAATTGACAGTTCTATTTATTACGTTCAAAGTCATAATTATGACAATAATTATTTTTGAATTATGAATTAAAAACCATTGTCGATTAAAATTTTTGATTTTATTTAATCATTTTGAATTATGTCATAATTAGGACTTGCTGTGTCCATTTTTTGTCATAATTGTGACTATGTTAATTTGTATTTCATAAGTTTGACTTTTAATCTCATAAATATGATTTTGTATGTCATAATTATAACCAAGTGTGTCATAATAAGAACTTCTTATGTCATAATTAAGATTTACCAAAGCACGATTTTTTCCTTTCATAGCAGAAATGGGCTTCCATACATATGACATACATAAGTGATGATTTTTGCCATAAAGCAGGATATTGGAAAGCTCTGATCTCATGAGGATGATTTCGCTCTCGGGGTGTTCGAGCTCCTCACCTGATGTACTGTACTGTGATCCCTGAGATCTCAGGTAAAGAATAGAGGTACTGATGATAGAGATAGATCAACTATAACTGCCTGTGACACAAATCCAGACAGATTCTCTGTTGTAAGACGCACTCCCTGCTGTCACACTGTCAGGACAGTTAAGAAAATTTGTCATTAATGCAGTAAAACACGTTTTATGTGCATCATTGTTTTGTGTGTGCCCAATTGTTATCATAGCAGTTCATATGATTTGACATGTAAATGTGAATGAGCTGAATTCATCCTCCCACCTCATTCACTTGTTAGTACACTTGTATTCTTCGGACATTTCTGATTCATTCATCACACTGGAAATGAAAGTCAAGTGCATTGCATTGCATATGCGTGCTTTTGTTGTATATTGAAAATGTATGCATATAACATTTGCATGATATATTCATACTATTTCTGCAGTATACAGTAAGTAGTGTGATATTCAGGTGCCTTAGATCCAGATTGTAAGAAACTGCATGACATGGATGAATGAAACTCACTTTACGGCAAAAAATCTGTAACTTTTATCAAGTATCAAATCAAGTGTTATTATAATCTTCAGACAAGTTCACAATATTCCCAAGAAGATTTTTTGGGGGGTTTTGTAATATTTGCTGATTGAGCAAACCTATGCATAAAGTATTAAGTTGGTTTCTCTTTTCATGTTATCCCTTTTTTCAGATTAAAATGAAATGTTTGATTGTCAGCAATGTTGCTTTTGTAACTAGAGTGCTTGATGTTTTATTGTAGAAGGGATTTTAACAATGTCATATCAGGGAATTGTGTCTCGGTCTTCCCCGTTAGTCTCTGTAGCTCAGGTCACTGCCTCTGACAGCGTTATTTCTAATAAATGCTTGATTTTAAAGAGCTGGTTGATGCACAGATCTGTGACTTTATTAGCTGATTATTAATATTAATATACTGCTGCTGCAAAAAGGCCTGTCAGTGGTGATGTTTTTGTTGTACTTTGGCTTAATATAGACAAATGTTTGATAAATGTATATCTAGTCCTGTCTCAAAATAAAATACATCTTTGCAAAACTCAAATGTGGCAACTTATATCTTTAATATACTGTTTAAGTAGTTTGGTATAACAAGAGTTAAGCCCAACCTAATGCTAATTTTTCCAAACTTCATACTATTTGATAAAAGAACACACGTTGTATAGCGCCTTCCAGTGGTGTAGGCTAAAAAACACGACTTTGATTACATTACATGAACGTTTACATATACTTTACATACATTGTCATAATTAGGATCCAGTACAAATTCTTTCTTCGTCGATTATACTATTTAAAAAAACTAAAATAGTTTATCTAACTGATTTTTAAATATTTAACTAGTTAGTTGCGTTTTTCTGTATTATTCTTTAATAATTAAAATTAAAATAAAGGCTACTGAGTACTTTTATTACTTTTTTTTTTTTTTACAGTCTATCAATATACAGACAACGATACCTCAATGTCACGTGGTACGTGTTACTTTTCTCAGCGCCGGTCAGTGTGGACCAATCACAGTCGTTTCTTATTACATAAATATTTTTTTTAAATCATTATTAATTTTTATATCTATATTTTAATGTCAATCCGTAGAACTAAAATATGTAAATGATTGTACCTTTTTGTGTTTTATTTCGCAATAAAGATTTTTAGGCCACCGCGCGCCTCCCAGTGAGTCTCAATGAAAACAGCTATTAAAGGGATAGTTCAACCAAAAAATGAAAATCCTGTCATTTACTCACCGTCAAGTTGCTCCGAGCCTGTTGAACACACACAGACACACACACACACACACACACACACACACACACACACACACACACACACACACACACACACACACACACACACACACACAAGATATTTGGAATAATATTGGTAACCAAACAGTTGAAGAGCACCATTGACTTTCATAGTATGGAAAAATATTCTATTGAAGTCAATTCGGCCCACCAACTGTTTGGCTACTAACATTCTTCAAAATATCTTATTTGTGTTCAACAAAAGAAAGAAATTTATACAGGTTTGGAACTGCGTAAAAGACAGAATTTTCATATTTGGGGTGAACTGTCCCTTTAATTGCTTCTCTACTCACTTTTCACTACACTCCCACATCTGTCCACTAGGTGGCGAACGTGTCCGTCAAAAAAAAAAAAAAAAAAACATGGCTGCGTCCATTGTGCGGTCATGCCGCATTGTGTCTAGAGTTAAATCACATAGCATATTAACAAAATCATCTTATTTAAGGGCTTTATTCCACTGTTCTTCGTCTACAAGAAGCGGACTTCTCTTATCCCTGCATAACCGAGGCCTCCTGAAGGAGTCGTTCCCTGAGCATGCAGCTCAAGCCGAGCTCCCGGATCTGCTCCGGTCCGGTCCTCAGACCGTGTACTGTGGTTTCGACCCGACCGCGGACAGCCTGCACGCCGGGAACCTGCTCGCTATCATCGGCCTGATGCACTTCCGAGCCGCGGGGCATGAGGTTATCGCGGTGCTCGGTGGAGCCACGGCGCTGATCGGGGACCCGAGCGGGAGGTCTGCCGAGAGAGAGCGCCTCTCCCCGGCCACGGTGGAGCAGAACGCCCGCGGGATCACGGAGAGCCTCCACCGGCTCTTCACCCACCACGAGCTGCACTTCTCCCCGGACCCGAGTAGACTAGGCCGGCTGACGGTGCTCAATAACCGCAGCTGGTACAAGGACTGGCAGGTAGTGATGTTTAATTATTTATTTATTTTATTGCGTAATTATAAATCAGTACAAAAGGAAATAATACTGAACACTGAACATGTGGGGAAACAGAGAAAAGGGAAAATAAATAATAATAATAATAATAATAAATAAAAAATACAATTTACATAAAACTTGTTCTGTAACACAGGATGTTTTCAAAGCTTTTTTTATTGGAGGGGATATTTTGAAGTGATGGCAATAATAACTGTAAATCATAACCAAATACTTTGCAGTTAGGTTTGAATTAAAGGTATCTTGCTTTGTGAATATTTAATTGTGGGTATTTACCCATCATACAAAAAAAGTTTAATATATCATCTAGCTTTTTATTTTAATGTTTGTATTCTACGGGTTTTTGGAAGTTCAAGTCCATTTAAAAACCTTATATATATATATATATATATATATATATATATATTTAAACCTATGTACGACAGTATATTACATTATCATAAATTCTGCCATATAAACAGTATAAAAAACATAAAATAATTAGAACACCATTTACTTCATATTATTATAATTAGTATTATTATAATTGTTACATTTAATTTACTGCCACACTTTAATATGTTAATTATTTGATCAGAAAAATTAATATTAGCGTTGTCAGGCTTTTATTTTTGATCAGAAAAATTAATATTAGCGTTGTCAGGCTTTTATTTGTGCTTAATGAATGAAACAACGGCTTTTACATTTGACCTGCCACAAGATGGCGCTGTTTTCTTTTCTTTTTGTATCAGGATTTTTTTTTTTATATTTATATATTTTTTTTTATTATAAAACCATTTCAAATAACAAACAGGAATTAATATTATCATTGTTAAACACATTGACAATAAAAGTAAGCAGCATATCGTGAAGAGTTGGCACTGTAAGTTTCGACACTGCTGCTGATGCTTCAAATCTTTCCCCGAAACAATCAGAGAAAAGCTGGTTTTCTCCATCCTCCTCCTGGCAGGTGCTGGAGTTCTTCTCGGAGGTGGGCCGGTGTTTCCGGATGGGCTCGATGCTCAGCAGACACAGCGTGCAGTCTCGGCTGAAGAGCGCCGAGGGCATGAGCTTCAGCGAGTTCTCCTACCAGCTCTTCCAGGCCTTCGACTTCTACCGTCTTCATCAGATCCACGGCTGCAGGATCCAGATCGGAGGAACCGATCAGCTCGGGAACATCATGAGCGGACACGAGCTCATACACAGGTGTGATGATGACAGTGATTTCTGTGGTATAGTACACACACAGACACACGCACACACACATCTACCGGTATCTATCTATCTATCTATCTATCTATCTATCTATCTATCTATCTATCTATCTATCTATCTATCTATCTATCTATCTATCTATCTATCTATCTATCTATATATTTAGGGCTGTAAAGCGATTAATCACATCCTAAATAAAAGTTTGTTTACATAATATATGTGTGTGTGTGTACTGTGTATAATACACACACATGCATGTATATATTAAAGAAAAATGTGTTATTTATATATATAAAATATTTATATATATATAGTATATTTAAGCAAATATTTCTTAAATATATACATTCATGTGTGTGTATTTGTATATACTGAATAATTATACACAGTACACACACATATTATGTAAACACAAACTTTTATTTTGGATGCAATTAGTCGCGATTAATCCTTTTACAGCCTTAATATATATATATATATATATATATATATATATATATATATATATATATATATATATATATATATATATATATATATATATATATATAATTAAATAAAAAAAATATGATTTTCTGAATTAGAAATCTTTTGTAACATTATAAATGTCTTTAATGTTACTTGCATCCTTTCTGAATAAAAGTATTACTTTTTTTGGGATCAAAAGAAAATCTTTTGAGTATGATACCATGTATGTGTTGTATATACATACACACACACACACACACACACACACACACACACACACACATTCACGCACACACACACACACATATATATATACATATGAAGAGTTCAGATGCAAAAGCCTCTAAGTACCATCTGAAATTTTCTTCTAGAATGATAATTTTTATCAAGCTCGTATATTTAAGTTCAATAATTTCACTTAAATGGCAATGAAAATTACCTATTATTTGTCACTTAAGTGAAATCACTGAACTTGAATATATGAGCTTGATAAAAATTATCATTCTAGAAGAAAATTTCAGATGGCACTTAGAGGCTTTTGCATCTGAACTCTTCAAATATACATTTAACAGATAAATGTTCTTATAAACTTTCTGTCGATCAAAGAATCCTGAAAATTTAAAAAAAAATATGTTTTATGATTTCCACTAAAATATGAAGCAGCAAATCTGTTTTCAACATTGATAATAATGAGAAATGTTTCTTGATCATCAAATCATCATATTAGAGTGATTTCTGAAGGATCATGTGACACTGAAGACTGGAGTAATGATGCTGAAAATACAGCTTTGATCACAGGAATAAATTACAGTTTAAAATATATTCACACAGAAAACAGTTATTTTAAATTGTAATAATATTTCACTGTTTTACTGTATTTTTGATCAAATAAATGCAGGCTTGGTGAGCAGAAGAGACTTCTTTCAAAAACATAAGTAATCTTACCAACCTCAACCTTTTGAGCGGTTCTGTATGTGCAGTAGCACATGATGTACTGTCATATTTTCAGACATGTACCATGGTAAATAGCATGGTAATACCTCAATCTCTTTATAAGGACTATGTGTGCATATTAACAGTATAATTTTTAAGCACTATGGTAAAAATGTGTGTTTTTGGTAATGAAGGACCATAATATTTTACATATATATGTATATATATGTGTATATATACACACACACACACACACACACACACACACATATATACACGCACATGTATACATATATATATATATATATGTATATGTGTGTGTGTGTGTGTGTGTGTGTGTGTGTGTGTGTGTTAAAAATAAGACTTTATATTATCGGCTTCCATTACTGGCAATAAATATTTCCTTAATTTATAATGAAAATGAGTTGATAGTAGCTATCATTTGCTCAATTTTAATACAAATAAGTATGTGTGGCATAAAATAAAACGCTTGTTATTTATGCAAACGTCATGATATAGCAGAGCCTCTGATGTGTAATCTTGTTTTGCTCTTGTGCAGAAAGACAGGAGAGGAAGCGTTCGGCCTGACGGTTCCTCTCGTCACGACCTCGATGGGAGATAAACTGGGGAAGACGGCTGGAAACGCTGTGTGGCTCAACCCCGATAAAACATCCCCGTTTGAGTTCTACCAATACTTCCTCCGGCTGCCCGACAACAGCGTCGAAGCGTGAGTCTGCAAACACAGAGCCTGACGTCAGCTCATGATAAGTCCCTGTGAAGGAAAAGAGCTTAAAATATTACCGACCCTTGTCACTTTTGATGTTATAGGAGTGTAACGAAACCCTCAAGTCACGATTCGATGCATATCACGATATTGAACTCACGATACGATATTATATTATTGCAATACTCCAAGACAAATCCTCCTGAGACCCAGAAAAAAATATTTTTTGAATTTAGTTTTTTTTTTCCATGTCATCACATTGTTTAAACATTTTTGAAAAATGATATTGTATTCATATGTTATGCTGTGTCCTCTGTAGTGACACCAGGACTCAGTAGTTTAAAAAATAAAACGAGATGAAATGATATGTATAGGCAAAAACAATGGGATTTTTTTTCAATCGCCAATACATTTTGGGGTTTCAGGATTTATTTTAACCAAAATTTGTATAAAGATGATTCTCAACTGTGTTATGAAAGATATAACAGGATGAATTGATACACCATTTTACTTAATGCAATATGTGGGTAAAATGGCCATAAATGAATATTCCCATTCAATGCAATGCATCTATACACTGTATCTAATGCACACATTAATGTGTTCTTGGAGCAACATTTAATGAAAAAAGAAGTGTAATAATTGGAGTAATAATTAGCAACATTTTAATAATAATATACAATATATTTCATAGGAATATTGATGTATAACTTATTTCCATATTCACTTGTGTCTCCAATAATGCCTGATAAACATGATGTAAGTCCTGATGTCTCTATGAAATCAACGCTCTGTTCTGGAACAGAAAGTCATTTTTGGATTTGAAACCCCATAAGGTTTTCCTGAGATGTTGGATTATGAAATACAATTTGAAAAGTAGTCCGATTAAAATTATTATTACAATATATTATCATATTTCCTACATTTGATCACTAAATTAATGTCAGACATTTTTAAAGACCAAGGAGAAGTTGTTTTCATGGTGAAACCTCCAATCATGTGGTGTCTCTGAAAAGTCCTGAATGTGCTCTTCACAGGACACCCAGGCTGTGACATGTGACATGTATGATGTCAGAGAAATTCACTAACAAATAATGGGTTACAAAAAATAAATAGTTGATTAAAAAGCTAAATTTGGTGTAAGTGAATAGGCTTGGACTTGGTGCTGGAAACTCAAAGCACAGGACAATAGAGACACCAGAATGATTCTGAAGCTGAAAATAATGCATTATTTTAGACGAATATGCTAGATATAGATATATTTAAAATAATGTCGGCCACTTTTTACTAACGTAAGACATTTGGCATTATCAGGACCCACAAATATTCCCCCATTGGATTATTATACATTATACTCAACATTCTCTATAGTAGTTTAATATAGTACTGACACTAAAACTCTGAAAACTTATCATACAATGATTTTAATTTGGGTGAACTATGCACACTACATGTTGTCTCTATCCACCATACATGCATTTTTGTATTGTGCTTTATTGTTACACCCCTACAGTAATGCATGTTTACCCCTTCAGCTTGACGGAAACGCTTGTTATCCTCCAGGTACCTGAAGCTCTTCACGTTCCTGCCGTTAGCTGAGGTGGAGAAGGTGATGGAGACACAGAGACGGGACCCGGGCAAGCGGACCGCACACAAACGCCTGGCCGCTGAAGTCACCAAGCTAGTCCACGGGAAAGAGGGGTTAGAGAGTGCTAAAAGGCAAGAGCAGATCCTCACTCCTGATTTCTGCCTGTAAAGTCAACATGATATCAAAAGCACACCTATTTACTGTATAGAGGGTGTGTGTGTGTGTGACGTCACAGTCGGCCGGAGGGACTGCGGTCACACACACTGAGTGGCAAAAAGATGAGAAAGAGCTAAAACGAGAAAGAGCTTTCCAGATTGACTGTTCAAGTAGATTTGACAAGAAATCTGAGGTATATTTTTACACCGTGAACATGATTTCCACATGTTCCACATGTTCCTGGATCAACTTTCCAATCAACCAATCAGATTTGAGGGATAAGTTTACAGTTTATGTCAAGTTTAGGCTTAGACCCAGGGTGAGGTGCTTCAACATCAGTGCTATTCACCTGTCATTTCCCTCTGATTTTAGGGAAAAGTTATGGGTAGGGTTAGGTTTAGGGGTAGGGATAGGTTGATTAAGGACTAAATTTTGGGACAGGAATGTTATTCCAGGATCAACTAAATGTTGATCCAGGATCATGTCTTACTTGGCAAAATCACGGTGACCATTTTTACACACTTCTGAAAGCTACAGAACAGAGAAGCAAATTAATCTCTGCAATTCACAGAAAAAACTGGACTCAGGCAGTGAAAGGTGGATTTGCAATAACCATTTTATGTCAATTTGCTGAATTTAGGGGTAAAATCATACCCTGTATATATAGTATTGTTATATATTGTACTGATAACTCATCAATTAAATCTTTACCATAATATATTTTGCATAATTGGACGTATTTAGATAAACACTGACAAAAAACGATACAAGTTTTAGGGCTGGATGATATGAAGACATATATGACATTGATATGAGTGATCACACAGATCTAGACCTAACGATATTGTATTTATATAAAGCGTTCACAGGCAAATTTGCTTTATGTATTTCCCCGGCGTTGAAATCAGGCACATATAAATGTCAGGAAACACGACCCTGGCTGCATGTCATGTTTCCATGGATCACTGGATCTTTAGTAAGTTGTTAGGAACACTATATCGAGTCCAACCGTTAGTTTAAACTGATAATCGTTTATTTTACTCGCGTTTTCACAGTTTCCCCTGTTAACTCCAGTCACACAGCAGCTCTTCTGCCACTCAGTCCGGCTGAGGGAGTGATCCGCCGGGAAAGTGACGTCAATGCATAAACCCTCTATTCAGTTTTGCAAGATTCTTTAGTATGATTCATCAACATATTTAAATTAACTTGCTTTGCTTCAGAATCAACTTTTCTTTTTTTGGCCTCTTTGTTTAATTCATCGATCCAATCAATTCCAGATGGATAAAATCAATTCCTTTTAGTCTCATTGTTTGTTCTATAAATGCTTCATTAATGTTACTTACATATAGTTTTGCATGCAATGCTCCATTAATGTTATTTGTATATATTTTTGCATGCAATGCTCCATTAATGTTATTTGTATATAGTTTTGCATGCAATGCTCCATTAGTGTTACTTGTATATATTTTTGCATGCAATGCTTCATTAATGTTACTCATATATATATATATATATATATATATATATATATATATATGCATGCATGTACACACAGGTGCACCAGTGCTCTGTACCACAGCAGTATTCAGGCCCTGGAGCAGATGAGTGACACTGAACTCCAGGATCTTTTCCGAGAGGCTCCGTTCCATGAGCTGTTCCTGGATCCCGGGACGACGGTGCTGGACGCCTGCAGACGTGCACAAGCCATTCCTGATGGACCGCGAGGGTGAGAGACGTCTGAATCTGACTAATAATGTTTTGGAATGTTCCGTTTAAAAGTAACACATGCTCTTGACACATTTTGATACATTGTTACTTTTTAGTCAACAGTGACACTTTTAAGTAGAATCTCGATTCAAACACCCACGCGATCCCATTCCTAAATGACGACAATTAAACCTTTGACTAAATCACACGGGAACACTCAGATCTGCGTTCTGAGCCAGAGAGAGCCGTTATCATGTTTCGGTATTAAACAGCTTCACAAACTGTCTTTTCAACCATACAGTGTTACAAATATTCATATTATCACAAAACTACTGGGTTTATAATTTTGGATATAAACACTGATGTCTATGGAAGTGAATCACCTTTTGAAAGTAACATGGCACTTCAAATAAAGATTGTATCAATTACATCATTACACCAGTAGGTGGCGACAAGTGACTGTTTAAAAATGTATGTCATTGAATCATTCATTCAAGTGATTCGTTAAAAAAACGCTGATTCATACAGTATCCATCCAAAGTATTAATGAGTCATTGAATCATTCACTCAGCCCGATTAAAACCAAAAAAATCATTCATATTTATTAGTTTTGTCAAAACCTCTAGTAAATCAGTCCGATTAATGACAGTCAAGAAGAACGAGCAGATTGACCCGAACTTCCTTCGTAAGCATGACTTGTGCAGGATGTTTCACAGTGGTATTTTATTTATGTTTTATACCTCTGTCACATTTTAGATGTGATTATTATAACTGTGTTATTTCTCCATTAACACACTGAACTGCACGCTTCAGAAAGCAGTTGTTGCTAAAACGGGTAGCACTTTATTTTACAGCCCTGTTTCCCATGTACTATGTAATTATTATTATAGTAATTGTAATAACTAGGTACTAACCCTGAACCCACCCCTAAACCTAACCTTAACCCCTGTAGTTACCTTATATTACCCAGTACTTTCTTAGGTATTTACATATAAGTGCACGTACTGTAAAATAAAATGCAAATGAAAAATGCTGAGAACTCAACAAAAGGTTGCAGTTGTACTGCTGAGGAATAGTGTTAAAAATACATTTTAACCACTGATTTGAGGGAAAGCAGCATTACATGGACTTCCAAAATCAGAGGAATTGAACAGTGAAAAGCAAAATGATGATCTCTTCCTCGCTTTATAACTGAGTTTAAGTGCAAGCCCAGCCACAGTATCCAGCAAGCGGGCTTTATGCAAATGCATGACATTGTAACGTCGCTACGTTGCGATAAATAATAACAGGACTGCAAACGAGGCGTTTCTGTTGCAGAGATTCACTGCCTTTGAGCTTTGTAACTTTGCAGATTGTTTGCATGCACAAACATCTATATTAGACAATAAGGGAGAGGTAAAAGTGCATAATAGTTCCCTTTAAGAAGAAAATGAAGCATTTTTTGGTCCATATTTTAAGACCCATAGCAGAAAAACACATTTATTTTGAAATTGCATTGATGCCTTGATATAATTGACTAGTTTATTCTCTTGACTAGGTATCAGATGATCCAGGATGGTGGAGTTTGGATCAACCACCAGAGGGCAGCAAACCCAGAGCAAGTTCTGGTTCTGGGTCAGCATATTCTCACTAATGGACTTAGCCTGATCCGAGTGGGCAAGAGAAACTTTTACATCCTAAAGTGGCTTAGTATGTGAATCTCCAAGTCGGATATACAACGTTTTGCATTCAAAATCAACTGTGTGTGCAATTGTGGACCCTGTATGTAACACAACGATCCTGCAGTCCCGGCGCTCACCAGCAGTGGTCGCTAGAGGATCTGTTTCGGTTCAGGACAGTAACCTGCGCTCTGTCTGCTCGAACTCATCAAAGACTTTGAAATTATACATTGAATTGTGCTGTTGAGAAACCCCATATGAATGTCTGTGGAATATATCAAAGACATGAGAACAGACTTTGCCTTGTTTGTGCCTGTTTTATTTGGACAAATTACACGTTTTGATGTGTGAATACGCTCTTGATTTTATATCACACTGGAAAACTGGGTTCTGTTCAACTCTTTAATTAAGTGTGATATTTTAACGTTTTTTTTGTTTTGTTGTTTTTTCCAGTTCGGCTTCTGAGGTGAAACTAACATGTTGCAATATGATGTTATATATTCATTAAATTTAAATGATTAGCACATTTAAAAGCAACAAATTATGTACTGTACAGTAAATTCATAAAAATGCAATAAATACAAAATTATGCAGAATTAAACAAGAACAATAACTATATTAGTGTCCACACCAACGCACGATAATGTTTTGTTTATTATAAGCGCACGATGCGGTTTTGGTTTAAGTGCTCTCTTTAAAAACGCTACTGTTCTGCTAGCGGTGCACTTGTCACTCTTTTTATTTACTCACTGCCTTTTTTTTCGTATCACATATTTTAGTAATTATAAATTAGGTATCATTTGAAAGCTTACGAACTCAAAATTCATCCTGTGAAAACCATTTTGAAATTGGATGTTGCCTTACCATGAAAATGGTACTTAATTATTTTAGCGGCTCCTCTAGTGGTCAGTTTTCATATTACAATTTATTTTAGTTACTTTATTATCAAACCTTTTCTAATCTTGACAAAACGCATATCGTCGGAAAGGTCTGAGTCTCAAGGTTCCATATTTGGTGACACTTTTGTGATTAAAGTGATAGAAATGTATTTTGTTACAGGAGAATGCATAAAAAATATATATATAGTTTTGGTACAGCGCCTAAACAAAATCGCATAGGAACTTCACTTTTTGTGATATCAACTTCAAATTTGGAACATAAATTGGTTAGATGTATGGCTTTGATTTTATAGTAAAAATGATTTTGTAAAAAAATGTTTAGTACACTGCATTTGATTTACAGTAAATTTAATCTTCAATAACTTTTTCATCCTTTCATTTAAGTGCTTTCACCTTACAATAATCTGCTGAGTGTCTATCCAAACTCGTGACGCTTTTGTTTGCTGACTCCTCGTGTGTTTTGCAGGACGCTCTGAGGGGAGGGTGGGATCAAATGCTTTCAAAGCTAGCTCGCTATTGCTAGCCTCTGAAAATTGCCTATCCTACCTTTAAGACTATATTTTTATTACATAAATACTCTGGTAGGTGATCTGTGGAACAAATCACCATTTTTAAATCAGCTTTCTTAAATTTGGTGTGTTGACAAGAGATGAGATGCTCATCATGGTCATCATCAGCCATGTGTAAAGTTGTCAGATTAGAAACAGTCACAGTTCCCAAAGACTAGTTAAAAATGGTTCATGACACGCCTCACGTGACGCACACAGACTCAAGTGTGAGTCTCAGTTCTTGTCAGGATGATTGCGAGGTCTAATCAGGGCAGTGCTATTGTTCCTGGAAATGTTTTGCCAATAGCAGCTTCTCATTACTTGGAACAACTTATTGTAAATCTTTTAGTACTTCCCCTTTTTTTGTGTGTGTGTCTCAAATTTAAACATCACCTTCAGATACCAGAGACTAACACATTACAGTTAATGAAATCAAACGAATATTAGTTTCTATGAATAAATTGTGTTTATTCACATTAGAAGTATTAGACTTATGAAGGTTTTAAAAAACGAATTTCTTAAACCCATATACCTTTTAGATTTAATATATCCAATTATTTTTGAACAATGGGTTTTTCCCCTCAGGATTTCAAGGACAATATTGAGAAAACATCAATAGGCAGTGGCTATTTCTCGTCTTTTAGTAATTGTTTGATTCATTTAAGAAGGAAACATTTTCGTAAGTTTCCTGATAAAGCTGTTATACAAACTTTTAGTTTCGGTTTCACTGGGAATTTTAAGCATTTGCACAAGATTCCATTGTTCTTTTTTTTTTTAAACTGTTACAGAACTTGACATTCAACGCCGTTCGATAGTGATTCGCAAATGAATCGTTTGTTTGAACTGGACCTTTTAAATGATTCAGTCGAATCAATGTGATTCATTAGTGAATCACTAGCCTGTAGGAAAACTTAATTTAGAAGTAAACCCAACATTTCCTATGCGTTTTTTTTTTTTTTTTGAGCTAGCAGAAAAATTATTAAGTCAACACATTCATTAACAATTGAAAACAGCAGAAAGTTATTCGAAAACTTAGCGATATTAGCAGGATTGAAACCAATAAGCACGTTAAATGCAGCGCAGCGAATTCTACGGATCAGCGAATCATTTAGTGAGCCGGTTCAAAAACGAAGCATTCGAACGAACCGACTCGTTCATTAAAGCGACTCGGAGGCTCGTCTAGAATGGGTGTTTGTTGATCTTCCCTGTCTCGGACTGTGAGTGGGGGATGTGCGTTGAGAGAAGGCGGATCTCTGAGGCACCAATCCACGGCGTTCCTCTGGTGGTTTAAAGAGCTCTTTGTGTCAATCACGCGTTTTTTTCGTTCTCTATCCCCCTTCATCGCCATATTGGGCGCAGAAAAGCCTCGCCTTGTTATTTCTCTTCCCCTCTTTTACTACGACGCGCAGTTGACAGGAGTGGCCATCGAGAACGCCTGCTTTTGTTTTGATGATCGTCGCTTGTCCGTGTTTCTCGCTCATGCGGCGCAACCGGGGCAAGTTTAGCCTTAACGCCCGTCGCTTTGGATCGCGTTGACGCTTTAATAACAGCTGTTGGCTTTGCGTTTTCGACTCGAAATGTCTAACGTTCGCTTGTCTAACGGCAGCCCGACGCTGGAGCGAATGGAGGCGCGAGTGTCCGATCAACCCAAACCATCGGCGTGTCGGAACCTGTTCGGTCCGGTGGACCATGAAGAGTTAAAGAAGGATTTCCAGCGGCAGTTGAAGGCGATGGAGGACGCGTCGACGGACGCGTGGAACTTCGACTTCTCCTCGCACACGCCGCGCGCCGACGGCAGATTCCAGTGGGAAGCGATGGATATTCGCTCGGTTCCCGGTTTCTACAGCAGATCCGAGCGAGGGAAGGGCTCCAGTCTTCACATGTGCTCCTCTGGGAATAATAACGACAATAATGTGGATGTTAACGGGAATCACGAGTGTCGGGTAACGGAGGAGCGCGAGGAGACGCCCGAGACACCCCGAGAGCCGCGGAAAAGACCCTCGTGTCTCGGTATGGTACTCTCTCCTAAATTATCTTATTTATCAGTCTGAGTTCAGCAGAATGTATAATCATGATAATTCAGGATTTCCAAAATATTGCACTACTTGCTATATATAACGTTATATAACGTTATATATATAGAGCGCGCATCTAAATTTTCACTTAGCACTATCTTATCTATCTATCTGAATTTTCACTTTGCCTATAATGAATATCTATCAGAATTTTCACTTTGCATAATTATCTACCTATCTGAATTTTCACTTTGCCTTTAATCTATCTATCTATCTTCAAGTCTTTCACGCTTTCATGTAATTGCATTTTAACTTATGTTTGTGAAGCCCACCGTTTGATGTAATAAATGTAGATGTAAATGTTTTAATTTATTTTAAACGGGCAAGACAAATTATGACGCACAACAACATTATGCATTTGAGCTTTTACAATCATGCACAGATAAAATAAGTTAAAATGTAGTTGCATTTGGTGCGAAATGCTCTCAACTTAAAATGAATGATTCAGATTGGTAGATACAAGTCATGTTTTTACTCTGTTTCTTAGTATTTTAATTAGTTTTTAACCCGATGTGAGTTGACAAATGCATGTTTTGACTCCTCAGACTCATCGTGTCAAAGCAAACACTCTCACATCTGTGTGGACGAAGTGACCCGAACGCCCAGAAAACCCAAAAAGCCCAGAAAACACCCCAACCCGACGACACCCACATAAACACAAGGTAAGCACGACTCCTTTTTCCTTTTGCATCCTATCATTTGAGTCATTTTACACACAAGAGTAGATAGAAACACTTTTCAGTTTGCACATGAAAAAAATAAAATAGTATGTAAATAAATAACTTAATAAGTTAATCATATAGGATTAGTACCCTGTACCCATTATATTATAATGTTCATTTAAAGCATCATGGAAGTGCATGAAAGGGTTAATCTGGTGCATTTACTACGAGAGCTCCAGTTTCCTTCTGAGTGAAAAACATTTTACACGTCAGCAGTGTGTTCACTCATGAGTGTGTTCACACCTGAGCGACGTTTATTATTATTATTATACGCGTGCATTTACACCCGTGCGAATATTCCCAGTGCATTGCAATGCAACTCTTCAGAATTGCATGTAAACATGATCAAATGTGAGTGCAGGTTCCAGGTCTAGATCCAACACCTGAGTCCAGAAATCTGATGTAACCGTAGGATGATGTTACCTCAGTCGGTCATGTGAGGAAACGTCCTGCCAAATCAGTGTGTCACCGGGCCGCCGGTCAATGAGCAAATAACAGGCGGTCGCGGCACATCTGTAAAGTCATAACATTAGCAATGAAGAGTGTTTTGCTTTGGTGGGACTCGGAGCGTTTCATGATCTCATTTTCCAGCGTTTTTTTATCTTTTTTTTTTCCTCCCGAAGTTTCATTCAGTTTTTCGGTGGGTTATAGTCTGGTTTGTGGTGCAGTCGACTCAAACATCCACTCGACAATCGCCACCATTGTTAACCTTTACAACATCGCCTAAGCACATCAGTGCAGAAAACAAATTAGGTGAATAACGACCTAAAAATGGAAAGTTGCGTAATCTTGATTGAAAATGCGATTAATAATAGAGAATGTGCAAATAAAGATGTTTTTCTGTTCATTGAGAGCATGTATGAAGATGTTTCTGACCGATAATGTGTGTTCTCTGTGATATTTCCTGACAGGGCTGAAGATGTCGTCTGCGGTTTGATGACCTCAGTGCTTGGTGAACGAACGATTTTTTTTGGCGGGAGAAAGTGGAGTGGAAAATAAAACATATCAACTCTAAGAGTGTTCAAGCACTGAAACAGAAACACTAAAGTTCTGGCACTCAAGAAAAAAAAAAAAAAGCGACTGCGTCTGAACGCGGTGTATGTAGCAGTGTGCAATTAGGTTTAATTTCCTTTTTTGCTCATTATTTTTTTTTTTTTCTTACTACCTGTGTATATAAATATATATTTGTTCCTTTTGGTATGTAGCACATAATTAGTATTATGTTTGAAAAATCTATTTTTTTTTGGAGGTGTGAGTTTGGTTTGACTTGAAGAGCCACCATTGCCGTGTGTAGATTATTTCCGAAATGCTGTTCATAATTTCACGTTTTGAAGACGGTGTGCCTGTTTTCATATTGGTGGTGTAAAAAAAAAAAAAAAAAAAAAAAAAAAATCTTTTTCAGATGAGGTACACAAAATACCAGTTCTTTTGAATGGATCCCCTAGGATCTGAACATCTCAGCCTGTTTTTTTTTTTTTTTATTATTATTATTATTATGATTTTTTTTTTTAAGGTGATGTAAAAGTTGAAACTCTGAGGTCAAACCTTTGTAGCATCGACCAGTATTACTATCAGGCACTTCCATGGAGGAGAAACATCTCTCACCCTCTTAAATTATTTCTTTGTAAGATGTGTCTCGATCATCTATAATTTGAGTGAAATTTTCTACTGATATTTTTTTGACTTTGACTCGATCACCCTTGATTTTGCCTTTTTTTTCACTGCAGAAGTGGGTGTTTCACCCCACCAAAACACTCTACAAATAGATTCTGTGGTGAAACCTGATGCATAACTGTATTTATAGAGAAAGTAAATATTAATATTTGAACGATTTACACTGCCTGTGTATTTGTGTACATAACTTTGTAAAAACACTGAGAAAATTAAAACTAACTTATTTATATCAAGCTTTTTTTTTTTTTTTTTGGTCAAGGTTTGAGTCATTATTTTTGTAAATGCTTATTTTTTTGGTAGCTTCTTTCTTTCTGTTTTTATTTTTTATTATTTTGTTGTAATATTATTTTAACAAATTTGTAAGAGGTTGCAAACTGAGCCTGATTAAAATATTTGATAAGTGCTTTTTTGTTATGTGTGGTTATACAATGTGCTGCAATCAATTAAAAGAGAATTAAATTATTTCAACCCACATCTGTCTTATTTGAACATTATATAATATTCTGTCAAAATACAACCTGTGTGGTGAATTAAATACTACAGAAATATCAGTTTTTTCATTTCTAATAAGTTAGATCAGGCAAGAAGTAAATTCTATACTAGTGCTCAATTCAGATTTGTAGAAATTAAAGTGTAAATATCAAATTTATAAAATTAAGTAAAACATTTAAATTTCTGATACTGGTGTTCCCAGTATTAATTAATAAGGTTGTATTTGCACTGTTTTGACACTGTTGTATCATTGCTTTTGTTGTTAGGTTTAGTAACCAGATTATTTCTATTAGATACACTGTAAAAAGTGATCAGCTGACAAATAAAAAAAGTGAGGAAACCCACTGCCTTAAAATGATCAAGTAAATAACAAATGTGTAATAAAAAAAAATAAAAAAAAAAGTTGACTTGACAATTCCACATAACTTAATTTTTTCAATTACGAATGGTTTACTTAATAATTTTAAGGCAGAGGGTTTCCTCACTTTTTACCTACACAGTATCTACTGTATTATTTACATTACATATTACACTTTAAAAGCGTGGCTTAATTCAGTGTTATATTGTTGGAGTAAAATGTACTTGAATTTTTGCAGAGTATTGCAAATTAAACTTCAGCTAAGTAGAAATTACTCAACAAACTTTAACTGGCCAAGTCAATTTTCTGATTTTTTTTTCAGTGAATGCACATTTAAAGCTAGAGCATGCAAACAAAAATAATGCAATTTTTTTTTAGTTGTAACAATGCACTGAATGTTATAGTCTTCCGTAATGCTAAAGAGAACAAAACAGTATTTTTAGCCATACCAGAGACCAATACAATCCTTTAGTTATGCAAGAAGCTGGTGAAATAAAAATGATTTGACGTCCTCGCCCTGCATGACCTTTCTTGCCTAGGTTTGGCAAGCAGGCGCTCGTGTCATTTACCCGTCTGAATGGAACACACACATGCCAACGGTTAGTCACAGCGCTGACTCAAACACAAACTGACAGTGGGAGTGTCAAGAGGCACAGGTGCTCCTCACTAGTTTATTTCTTCATTAACTCTCTAACGTCTCGTTTTCAAAATCATCTAATCACTATTATGCTTTTTGCTTGCTATTTTCAGTCAAATGTGTAGCTATACAAATGTCAAATTTAATTTGCATGGCAGAAACATTGTAAAAAGTGTGGGTACGTCACTCTTCACTCCACTCTCTCATCCACGACATTGTTCTGACACCCGCCAAAAGGGGCGAGAAAAAGCCACGTGATATTTTAATGGCTGGTTTGAGTGTGCCAAATATAGCACGTGTGTTTATTCATGTGGCATCAGTTGATCTGCCTGAGAGCGTCTTTACCGCTGAGATCAGGGACGAGCAACAAACACAGGCGTTTTGGACAGACAGAGGGAATTTCGTGGAGTTTCCAATCCAAGTGTGGATGTTACGATTTAACCTTTATGAAATGCAATTAGAAACTGACAGGTTCAGAGCTCAGTGCCGGATCGAGGCAAAACAGCGGGCCTGTCCCGTTTGCCTCCTTTAAAAACATTGCAAAAGTATTGTAAGGTTCTTCAAAGTCTGCAATCAAAAGACAGAAATCTCAACATGACCTCAAACATTTCTCATTGAATCCTTCCAGAAATGCTATTATTCATTAGGTCAATGCTAAAATACAATACTACTATCTCAGGAATTGAGTTTTTTTTTATTTATTGCAAGGTGGGACATGGTGAAGGAAAAAAAATTAGATGGGAGGAAAAATTATGTCAAGGCAAAGTTTCTCGAGGGAACGCAAAAGTTTCGTGAGGAAAAGAAAAGTTTGTGAGGGAACGCAAAAGTTTCGTGAAGGAACGCAAAAGTTTCTTAGGAGAACGCAAAAGTTTTGTGAGGGAACGTAAAAGTTTCTCAGGAGAACGCAAAAGTTTCTCAGGAGAACGCAAAAGTTTTGTGAGGGAACACGTTTTTTGGGGGAACGCAAAAGTTTCATGAGCGAACGTAAAGTTTCTCATAAGACCGTTAAAGATTTGTGAGGGAACGCAGAATTTCTCGGGGAACACAAAAGTTTCGCGAGGAAACGCAAAAGTTTCTCATAAGAACGTTAAAGATTTGTGAGGGAACGCAGAATTTCTCGGGGAACGCAAAAGTTTCGTGAGGAAACGCAAAAGTTTCGTGAGGAAACGCAAAAGTTTCTCGAGGGAACGCAAAAGTTTCGTGAGGGAACGCAAAAGTTTCGTGAGGGAACGCATAAGTTTTGTGAGGGAACGCAAAATTTCTCAGGAGAACGAAAACGTTTTGTGAGGGAACGAAAAAGTTTTGTGAGGGAAAGCAAAAGTTTTGTGAGGGAACGCAAAAGTTTCGCGAGGGAACGCAAAAGGTTCGTGAGGAAACGCAAAAGTTTCGCGAGGGAACGAAAAAGTTTCGTGAGGGAACGAAAAAGTTTCGTGAGGGAACGCAAAAGTTTCGTGAGGGAACGCAAAAGTTTCGTGAGGGAACGAAAAAGTTTCGTGAGGGAACGAAAAAGTTTTGTGAGGGAACGCAAAAGTTTCGTGAGGGAACAAAAAAGTTTTGTGAGGGAACGCAAAAGTTTCGTGAGGGAACGCAAAAGTTTTGTGAGGAAACGAAAAATTTTGTGAGGGAACAAGTTTTTTGGGGGAATGCAAAAGTTTTGTGAGCAAACGCAAAATTTCTCGTAAGAACGTTAAAGATTTGTGAGGGAACGCAGAATTTCTAGGGGAACGCAAAAGTTTCGCGAGGAAACGCAAAAGATTTGTGAGGGAACGCAAAAGTTTTGCGAGGGAACGTTAAAGATTTGTGAGGGAACACAGAATTTCTCGGGGAACGCAAAACATCTGTGAGAGAACAGACGCATTGACATAATGTTTCCATCACCATGTCCCTTTAAGGGCTCCTTACAAATGTGACACTTATATGCAAAATGAATCTCGTGATCTATGAAAGAGCAAAATCTAAGCAATAAAATATCCATCGCACCCTCATTTAGCAATGAGTGATTAAGGCCAAACTGACATTTGCACATGAACTGGTTCCACCGAAATGGATGCACAGACCAACACAATCAAACCTTTTAAAACAACAAAGGCAAACAGGGATTAGATGCACATAATAAAAACAGGAAGACACCTGCATCAGTGCTTTGAGGTCTCGTGAGGCGCAGGTGTGTGACCTCAGCCGTCTTTGTGCTGTGCACTTCGCCGTCGAGAGGTTAAAACGCTCTTCTGTTGTGTCTGGGACTCGTACAGGACAAAAACAGCGTCGCCCAGAAAGAAGTCATGTAGGGTTTGCCCTCGACATCAAG
Source organism: Scardinius erythrophthalmus (assembly GCF_964197995.2). Lineage (NCBI taxonomy): Eukaryota > Metazoa > Chordata > Actinopteri > Cypriniformes > Leuciscidae > Scardinius > Scardinius erythrophthalmus. The sequence goes on from NC_138244.1 coordinate 4,886,323, forward strand.
CGGAGACTCTCTGACCTCGTCCAATCAGATGCGAGGAAACCTAATACCGCCAGAGCATGAAAACACTCCGGCCCTGTTCAGTGTTTTAATGGGCAAAACGTAAATTTCCTCTTCATTGTTCCATGGAAAGGACTTCAACCGCAGGGAGTCCATTGAGTCGCGGGCAAAACTGGGAGGACACGGTCAGAAAGAGCTGGAAATAAAACGTCTGTGGTTTCAATTCTGTGGCTCCTTTCAATGTCAGTGGTTTGGGAGTCGATCATTATGAAACATGTTTGAAAGACGTGACACAAAACAACTAAACGTTCTTACAAGGTTGACGGGGAATTATCACACAATGAGGCTTTGTTTGTCTTTGTGATAGTAAAGTAAACACTACTGACTATCTGAAAGTCTCAGATCAGTCCAAAAGCACATTATAACTTCCAAGTTAAAAGGGTTACTTAAGTAAGGGTTACTTAAATCAAATGATCACTTCATCATCATTTACTCACACTCATGTGGTTCCTTCTTTCTTCTATGAAACTCGAGTTATTTTACACAATCTCTGAGCTGTTCTTACACGGAAAAGCGAAAACAATCAAATTGTACCATAAAAGGGTCTTGCGATATTATTGTGTGATGTTTTGTTGAAATAGTGATAAATGTGAAAATAAATATGGCAAAATCCTGTAAGTGCATAAACATTTACCAAAAAATCTGCTTATTACATATACGGATTTACATGCAAAACAATTAAACAATTCAAGCACTCAGTCATTATGAACCATTAGATAGGAGAACATGTCTTTATGCAGAATGACTTTGAAATAAATATGATCAATTTTAGAAATATGATATACTGTAGGTATAAGAAACAAAACAATCTTTTGATCTTGATAAATCATGGCAGTCACAATTGATTAAAAAGTCATAAGACATTCAGTTTGACTTTTTGGCAATTATGACTTTTTACATAATGATTATAACTTAGTATGTCAATCTCGCCTTTTTTTATAGTTATAACTACTATATCATACTTTCAACACTATATGTAATAATTATGACTATTTACCAAATCATTTTTATTCTTATGTGATGGAAATGTGCTTCCATAATAAACCTCAGTGAACATGAACAGGCCCTAAAAACTAAAGTTCAATTTACCTTAAAAATACTGCTAGTATGCTAGATTATGATAATTTAAATTCACAAACTAATGAAGATGACTAACTTTACTCTCAAAACGGCTCACAAACCCCTGCATGATGCACTTGAGTTATTGTTGTTTCAGGACAGTAATTATTTAAATTATTTTCACTTTGACCCTCCCTGAATGAAAGAACATACTTTAAATATTATTTACATGAAAGATGCACATGAACAGCACTTCTCAACGCCTGAGGAAAGCATCATGTTGACCAGAAAACCTTTCTCTGAAAAAGCTTTCAGGTCCGTCCACACAAACTACAGGAAATACTCAGGTATATTATCTGATTTCCTATTAAAGCTCTCCGTGTTTCACTTGTTTCGGGACAGGAAACACCAAACCTTAACCTTTAGTCTCAGTTCATCCACTGTCAGGCCCTTTGGCAATGAATGAAAATAGTTCTCATAGTTCGGAGAACGTCCTGTCCTGTATGTATGATCTCGACACTGTGTCTAAGTTGAAGAATCAGTAGTCTGAATGCAACAGTCTTTTAAGATTTGACACTAGCAAAGACAAAAACACAGATATAAGTATATTTCCTGACTGAAAGTGCTTCATATTCATGCACTAATGCAATGCGAACCACAGGTCTCGTACCCTTTCCTGTAAACAAGGCCTGTGCAGTTCATTGAAATCTCTGAGCTTCCCCGTTTGGTTTCCTCCTGTGACCACAACGCACGTCATTAGATGAAATTCTCAATAAATGACTTGCGTGTGACCTCAGACGGCTGGCAGACCAGTAACCAGTGGCTGTGAAGAGGATTCAGGCCAGACTGATGCTCTACAGTAGCCTGTCGATTACAGTAACAGATCTGACGCAGGTCCTGTCCCTCACGTCTCGCAGGTCAGGCTTTTGAGGAAGTGATGCCGTCAAGTCAAGTCACCTTCATTTATATAGTGCTTTTAACATAATATTGTTTCAAAGCAGTATAGAGTATAGATAGTATAGACAAGTATAGATTGTTTCAAAGCAGCTTTACAGCGATAAGAGGAAGTTACAGTAACAGAGATTGTTTAGGCTTTACAGCAGATCTAGAATAAAGTTATTGTCCAGCTAAAGTTTTGATTGATTCACTTCCATTGCATGTACCGCTTCTCACAGAAAACAGAAAACTTTTAATGTGTTCTGGCCGTTCATTTGCACAAAACAGTGTTTGGCTAGCCTGGAAATCCAGACCTAAATCTGAAAGATTAATGGTCTGGCATCGACTAATGAAAATCGGCCAGCTCGAGGGGCGGCACCAGGCATGCATTTGAAAATCTCACCGCACGCAATTGGATAACACTACGACCAATCACAACAATAAACCCCATACGCTTAGCTACCAGCGGAGCTAACTGGTGGATTAGACTCTTACCGTATCCAGTCGGCAAAACAGCAAAAACGTCCTTCTTGCAAAGGAATGATTCGAGCAGCGTCTTCTGTTCCTCTTTTAGATAAAAAGCCAAGGCTAACTCGTTCATTGTAGCGGCCAAAGCCGTTTCAAACAACTGGTGTTCATCCATAGCCATCTTGCAATGTTTACTAATGACTTCGACGTCACAGCGCTGTCGTCATCTCGCCTCTGGCCCGCCTATATCAGATAACCCGATGTGATTGGTGCAGCTCGGATACAAGGGCATATTTAATGAGCATCATTACTCAACGCCAGAGTAACTCGCTGAGCAAATTCAACTTGTGCTCTCGCGAGAACTCTGGATCTCCAGGGCAGTGTTTGGCGGCTCGAGAACGCAAACTTTGAAACTTTGGTTCCAAGGAGCAAGCGTTGACTTCAGCTTGATATCCGCGTAAACTTCAAAAACATGAATCTGTGAAACGCTGACGGCGTGCACATGCGTATTATGTGTTTAGTCTATAGGTATGTGTGTTTGAATATATATGTGCACAGGCGTGTAATCTTTCTCTACAAATTGACGTCAACAAATGACTTGTCTGGCCTTAAAAATTCATAACACAGAATTTGAAGACTGTCGAGTAGCAGTTCGCTGTGAAATACGGCCATTTACAAGAGACCACATTGAGTGCGCTGTTTGGGACGGGCCCATATTAAAATGACAAAAATATGTTCTAAGAACGTTTTGCTAATGTTAAGTTATTCAAAGTGTTTTAAAATTCCATGCAAAAGTTAAAGGGACAGTTCATGAAAATTAGCCCATGATTTACTCACCATCAAGTCATCCTTGATGTATATGACATTCTTCTTTCAGACGAATACAATTTATATGACACATCTTCCATGAGGGTTTAGCAACACGTTTTCTTTTCGGCACCAATGTTAACAGATGATTGCGTGTGCAAATTTGATAACACCATAAAATAATCACGACGAAGTGTGCTGATCAACACGAAGTTCCTGTGAATACCAACTGTTGTCATTAAAGCATGTAATTACCAAACATGAAAAAATAAAAAAACTGAAAAAATAAGTCACTTATCACAGTTGTGAATCACTCCTTTTGCCGCTACCCGAATCTCGACGACTCGACCGTTGGAGATCTCAAAATGCCTCTGTAGATTTGAAATTTACAGCAATATTCTGTATATTTGAGTCAAACCGCCACACTACCCCAGAATGCATTGCAGTTTACAGCAATATGCTGTGTTATTAGAAAAAAGACAGTTGCTGTAAAATAATAGTAATTTTTACAGCAATTCATTACAGTGTACACACCTAGGAAGGCTTGAGGGAGAGTGAATCATGGGCTAATTTTCATTTTTGGGTGAACTGTCCCTTTAATGAAACATTCTGTTTTATCATTCTGCAAACATTAACTTTGGACTGTTTAGAATGTTACTTTAGAATGTGACTTTAGAATGTTACTTTAGAATGTGACTTTAGAATGTTACTTTTGAATGTGACTATAGAATGTTACTTTAGAATGTGACTTTAGAATGTTACTTTTGAATGTTACTTTAGAATGTTACTTTTGAATGTTACTTTTGAATGTTACTTTAGAATGTTACTTTTGAATGTTACTTTAGAATGTTACTTTAGAATGTTACTTTTGAATGTTACTTTAGAATGTTACTTTAGAATGTTACTTTTGAATGTTACTTTAGAATGTTACTTTTGAATGTTACTTTAGAATTTTACTTTAGAATGTTACTTTAGAATGTTACTTTTGAATGTTACTTTAGAATGTTACTTTTGAATGTGACTATAGAATGTTACTTTAGAATGTTACTTTTGAATGTTACTTTAGAATGTGACTTTAGAATGTTACTTTTGAATGTTACTTTAGAATGTTACTTTTGAATGTTACTTTAGAATGTTACTTTAGAATGTGACTATAGAATGTTACTTTAGAATGTGACTTTAGAATGTTACTTTTGAATGTTACTTTAGAATGTGACTTTTGAATGTTACTTTTGAATGTTACTTTAGAATGTTACTTTTGAATGTTACTTTAGAATGTTACTTTAGAATGTTACTTTTGAATGTTACTTTAGAATGTGACTTTAGAATGTTACTTTAGAATGTTACTTTAGAATGTTACTTTTGAATGTTACTTTAGAATGTTACTTTTGAATGTTACTTTAGAATTTTACTTTAGAATGTTACTTTAGAATGTTACTTTTGAATGTTACTTTAGAATGTTACTTTTGAATGTGACTATAGAATGTTACTTTAGAATGTTACTTTTGAATGTTACTTTAGAATGTGACTTTAGAATGTTACTTTTGAATGTTACTTTAGAATGTTACTTTTGAATGTTACTTTAGAATGTTACTTTTGAATGTTACTTTAGAATGTTACTTTTGAATGTTACTTTAGAATTTTACTTTAGAATGTTACTTTAGAATGTTACTTTAGAATGTTACTTTAGAATGTTACTTTAGAATGTTACTTTAGAATGTTACTTTAGAATGTTACTTTTGAATGTTACTTTAGAATGTTACTTTAGAATGTTACTTTTGAATGTTACTTTAGAATGTTACTTTTGAATGTTACTTTAGAATGTGACTTTAGAATGTTACTTTAGAATGTTACTTTAGAATGTTACTTTTGAATGTTACTTTAGAATGTTACTTTTGAATGTTACTTTAGAATTTTACTTTAGAATGTTACTTTAGAATGTTACTTTTGAATGTTACTTTAGAATGTTACTTTAGAATGTTACTTTTGAATGTTACTTTAGAATGTGACTTTAGAATGTTACTTTAGAATGTTACTTTAGAATGTTACTTTTGAATGTTACTTTAGAATGTTACTTTTGAATGTTACTTTAGAATTTTACTTTAGAATGTTACTTTAGAATGTTACTTTTGAATGTTACTTTAGAATGTTACTTTTGAATGTGACTATAGAATGTTACTTTAGAATGTTACTTTTGAATGTTACTTTAGAATGTGACTTTAGAATGTTACTTTTGAATGTTACTTTAGAATGTTACTTTTGAATGTTACTTTAGAATGTTACTTTTGAATGTTACTTTAGAATGTTACTTTTGAATGTTACTTTAGAATTTTACTTTAGAATGTTACTTTAGAATGTTACTTTAGAATGTTACTTTAGAATGTTACTTTAGAATGTTACTTTTTAATGTTACTTTAGAATGTGACTTTAGAATGTTACTTTTGAATGTGACTTTAGAATGTGACTTTAGAATGTGACTTTAGAATGTTACTTTAGAATGTGACTTTAGAATGTTACTTTAGAATGTGACTTTAGAATGTGACTTTAGAATGTGACTTTAGAATGTTACTTTAGAATGTTACTTTTGAATGTTACTTTAGAATGTTACTTTTGAATGTTACTTTAGAATGTGACTTTAGAATGTTACTTTAGAATGTTACTTTAGAATGTTACTTTAGAATGTTACTTTAGAATGTTACTTTAGAATGTTACTTTAGAATGTTACTTTTGAATGTTACTTTAGAATGTGACTTTAGAATGTGACTTTAGAATGTTACTTTTGAATGTTACTTTAGAATGTTACTTTTGAATGTTACTTTTGAATGTTACTTTAGAATGTGACTTTAGAATGTGACTTTTGAATGTTACTTTAGAATGTTACTTTTGAATGTTACTTTTGAATGTTACTTTAGAATGTTACTTTTGAATGTTACTTTAGAATGTTACTTTTGAATGTTACTTTTGAATGTTACTTTTGAATGTTACTTTTGAATGTTACTTTTGAATGTTACTTTAGAATGTTACTTTTGAATGTTACTTTAGAATGTTACTTTTGAATGTTACTTTTGAATGTTACTTTTGAATGTTACTTTAGAATGTTACTTTAGAATGTTACTTTAGAATGTTACTTTAGAATGTTACTTTTGAATGTTTTCAGAACGTTCTGAAACAAGTAACATTTAAAAAAATGAAAAATGTGGTAACTTAACGCTGTCTCTCATGACGCTTTGCAGACTCAGCTCTGGCTGTACAGTTCATGTGTTTTGAAGGAGGCGTGGCTTTGGAGACGCTCTGAAAGGAGGTGGAATCTTATGATTTCAAAGCTAGCTTGCTATTGCTAGCCACTCCGAAATTGCCTACTCTACCGTTAATACTCGTGTACTTTGTCACAGAGGTGTTGCCTATGTAGAGCACTCAAAAACAAAATAAAATGTTTTGCATTCCCCTGAGAAACTTTTGCGTTCTTTGCGAGTGAATGAGAAAAAAGCATTGGCAAATCATTTTTCCTCCCATCTGATTTTTTTCTTCTTTGCCATGTCCCTTTAGGGGCTCCGTAAAAAGCAGGTAACTGCAAAAAAAATAATAATAATAAAAAAAAAATTGTGACAGGTTGTTCCCTATGCAGGAAGTAGACAACACGGCAGCATACTAGATTGTGGAACAGAGAGAATATCTACTAAACATCAGTCATTGCCATAAATCACTTTAATTAAACATGCACCTGACAGACAGAATCGCAGAATCTATCACACACACACACACACACACACACACACACACACACACACACACACACACACGCCCTGTCTGGCTTGGCTTTCATACATCTCCAGATATCCCCAGCTGTCGCCAGCTCTGGCCTGTAGTGTTCATTACACGGGCTCACCTGCAGCCAGTCAAAGGCTTTATCAGCTCGAGCTCCTGAAGCACACAGACCGAAACACGGCGCTTCTGAACACACTTCATTATCCGCCCGCGATAATCTGCTCAGCTATGCGTGCGTGCGCGCGCGCGTGCGTGCGTCGAAACATCACCATTACACACAGATGACATTTTAATGAAGACTTTTCACTGGACATTCCAAAGACAATGTTTTTGACTTTAAAAAAAAATATATAACTATATATATCAAACTTTATTTCACAACATTACTACACACACTTAATTTTGAATAGGTAAATAAATAAAACATTGAAACAGATTTAAAACTGGGCAAATTTTATAGTTTATATTTTAGTTAGGCTGGTAGTTAACCAATCAGTTAATAAAGGAGACAAAAATGATTACAAACAACTAATAGCCTACTTTTGTTTATTATTCATTTGTGTCATCATATATAGTTTATATATACAATTTTAACAAAACGACATTTTTCCTGGCAGTAAAATATATATATATATATATAGCCTACACATACATATATATCCATAAATAACATTGTGTGTATCCACGACTTTCCAAAACAGAAGAAAAGTCATGGACAACTCAGCAGTTCTGATCTGTGAAGAGTTTCGGACTTTTATCATGTCCTTCTAAGGGTGATGATCGACCTTCTCATCAAGATTTAAAGGGCTTTACCAGCAGCAGCTGCGACATGATGCACACACGCACCTTCTGCTTTCTCTCTCTCTCTCTCTGTGTGTGTGTGTGTGTCCAGTCGTCCCCGGCCTGTGTGCTCGTGTACTGTCCAGTCGACTGCAGCTGTTCTCAGATTCTCCTCGGGACGCCAAACCAGCACTGAAGTGTTTCCAGGCCTGCAATCCTCCTCGCGTCTGGAAGAGAAGTCCACAGCAATGCGACCCAGTTCACCACACACTCCAGTCCACACGTGTGCCCAATAACAACATGATGTGTTTCAGTTGACATTCCCGCAGCTGTACAGCAGACTGGCTGAGGACGGGCACGAGCGCGACGATGGACGATATTTTA
>NC_138244.1:4897078-4939578 GCF_964197995.2 Scardinius erythrophthalmus
ATGAACGGGTCACTGCCGCCCCTCCGCCCAACACAACAACAGCCGCCAGTGCAACTGTTCCTGCTCTGCTATTTGTAGAGGCGCAGCTGCCGCCCCCCCGCCTCACACCTGTTCCCCCCAGTGTCTGCTTTCACAGGCTCCGCTGCTGCTCCGGGGCCACAGGGGCCCCAGTAATGGCACACGCCTCGGGCTTGTCATCGGCTCAAACAGGCCCCATTATGGAGGAGGTGGAGGATTTCTGGACAGCACTTACTGCCAACTTCTGTTTTAGCCATCAGAAAACCTGACATTGGACCACATGACGGTGGAACTGCTCGAACTGATGACGCTAGATTGACCAAATTGGAGACATTGGATTTTTTTTTTTTTTTTTTAGCAGATTATCTATTCAGAAATGTTGCAAGTTACACTGTAAAAACAATTTGTAAATAAAACAAAGATTATTGTTTATGAGAAAATACTATTACACTTTTATGTGTCCGTTACAGTGTAATTATACATTATACATTTGAGTAATAATAATGACTTAATTTATTTTAAGGTGTGTTTTTACATTTTAATTATATATTTAAGTAAATAACTACATGTACTTACTATAGGGTTAGGGTTGGATTAGGAAATGTTTGAGGATTAGTTGCATGTAATTATGCATAATTTACTGTTATTAAGAAGAACATATGTAACAAGGACACTGCAAAATAAAGTGTTACCTAATTACTATAGGGTTAGGATTAGGGTTAGTTGCATGTAATTATGCACAATTCATAGTAATTAATCTAGTAACTACATGTAATGTGTGTAACTAAGATATTGTAAGATAAAGTGTTACCGAAAATACTGTTACTTGCCATTTCTTTGTAATGAAATGTGAAATTTACTAGCAATTTCTACATTTTTTTCAGTGTAGTTTGCAGACCTTTTTAAAATGAGTTGTCTAGCTAGCGAATCATGTTTGCAGAAATGCAATTCACAGTATATTCTTAAAACCGTAACCCTATAAAGTCTACTTTATCATATTTGATATGCAAATACCCAAGGGCTCTATATGATCAAAACTGCTGGAAACCCTGTTGCACACAATCTACCCCATGCCTTCTGTCGTCGGGTTTGGTACTTTATAGTTTTTAGTAAAAGATATTTTAGTATAATTGTACAAACGTCTTTTTGCTGTGAAAGAAATAAACACAAGAATAATTGTTAGAAAAAATTTGCTGCCTTCAATTTTTAAGTACAATCAACTTGGATGTTTGAGTCATTTCAATATAAATGACATTAAATTGACTTTAAAAAAATCAGTTTATAACTTATAAAAAGTGTTGAAAATTGCCGAACTTATTTTGATGAGTTAAAGCAATGTAAAAACACATGTTGTCATACATTAGTGATCATATCATATAATTATTATTTTTTTTTTTGCAGTGTAATATTTCAAGATGAACCTGAACTAGAGCAACTAAGATTTACTAGATTATCCAAACATCTTTTTTTCTTTTTTTAATGTCATGTTCAGATCATCAGACGGAAGGTTTATTTGTGCATCTTTTAATCATCATTGTATTGCATTGCATTATGTCTTAAAACTAGCTTTGATCATTTAAATTTCATCTTACTAAGACAATAATCTTATATTATTGGCAGATATAGCGTGACTGATAGGCTATTTATGTGCATTTTCTGATATAAAGATCTCATTCATTTGCCATATAAATATTAGCAACTGCACCAAATTGCACATTTTTTCTTTGAATAAAACTGAGCTGCTTTTCTTCCTCCATATTCTCACTCAACCTTATTTCATGAAAATGCGTCTCTGTAGTACGCATTGTGTTTATCGTGCAATTTATACGCGAAAATTAGTTTTTACGTCACGTGCATATGATGCGCAGTTTTCGCGTGCATTTGATAGCACTTTATAGCGTATAATACCAGAGCCCGTCTACGGAGAGCCTTGGCACTCCCTATTCAGCCCCATTGTATTGATTTTGGTTGCAGTTCCATTAGAATTCCACTGGGGGTGATCGCGAGCGAGTGCAGACTGAATGGGAGTCAATGGGGCTAAACGGCTAAATGTGTCTCTTTCACCCAAATGCCGTTGAGAAATCTCAGATTTTATTGTAGGTTTTGCAAGTTCAACATGGGTTATAGGTCGAAAGTTGAATGAACGAGTACTTATTTCTTTTCTATTTCTTACAGGTTGAGTTGTTGTTGCCCAGAACACGCTAGCATTCTGCTAATGACGTCAGCATTCTGACGTCATTGACATTTTAAAAGACTTTTTAAACCAAATAAGTGACTCTAAAAAATCTAACACCCAGCAATGTGTAATTTCTTTGCATCTCCTTTCGAATACAACATTCAAATTACTAGACAAAAAATTATATCCTGAGAAAAGTGGGTTTTGAGGGTTTTTCGCCATAGACCTCAATTCATTCTGCACTCGCTCGCGAGCGCCCCCGCATGGACAGAGACGTGTTACTGCAACCAATCCAGAACCCGGAAGTAAGCAGAGAGTGCCAATTCTCTTCCTATTAGACATTCTCTGATAATACTCACGCACACCACTACTAAACCTACCCATGCATATCCTATGCACGTGAAAACTCATTTTCGCGTATAAATTGCACGATAAACACAATGCGTGCTATAGAGACGCATTTAGTGTGACCGGGTTACATAAGCCATAAAAGCCTGACCTATCAAAGTATTTGGTCTAAAAGTTCAATAAACTGATATTTCAGGTTGTCGTTACCTACATGTCAGACTTTATAGACCTTATGCGCCAGAGAAACGAGGGTGCCGCCTTCTTTAGAATATAGTCTTTGAACTTCCGTTTTTGCGGTCGCTCAGTATATTTCCATGGCATTGCTGTCCAGGAGTAATCAGCTTTTGAAGTGGATTTACTTAATGTAAAGTTAACGAAAGTTATCATGAGGATTGTAATGTTTAAAGCAGATGTCTTAACAAATGTCAGTAGACCGGGAAGATTTTAAAACGAGCCGTTCATTCATAAATATGCAAGAGCGCTGTGAAAATACAGACCAGAAGTAAAAAAAAACAACGAGCGTAGCGCTGAAAAGGGGCGGGGCTACATAAGGTCTATACTAGTGTTAAGGGAGAAAGAAGGGAATATGAGTGTGTTTTCAGCCTTGAAAGATGTTAAACAAGCAGAACTGAAGTGAGAAACGGCATTAAAGAGAATCACTCATCATGAGGATCTGCTGTACGTCACAGGAGAAGTGAACCTCGCAGTCACAGATCCAGAAAGCTTCTCCATGAGGATAGCGGATGATCCAGCGCTCACACATCAAACGGCCTTTGAAAGCGCAGAGATTGTGCACATGAAAGGCCGTCAGTGTGTGTCCTGCACACAGCTGGGCTTGTACACTCCACTTCTCCTTCAAGGTCCCGTCACTTCAGAGCCATAACACCAGACCTCCAGGGGCCTGTCCCATGAGGCCGGTTTAGGTTAGCCAGGTGTGTTTCAGTTTAGTTTGTGCCAACCCTGGGTTTTAGCCACTATGAAAGTGGTTTGGCTTTTTGCAGTGTTAGTAACTTAAGCTCCACGGCTAACCTGGCCCGGGACAGGTGACGCTCCAGGTAAGAGATTGCAAACCGAAATCGGACCAATCAGCTGTGAGCAAAGTGTCACATGTCTGATGAGTCACTCCACCTGTTTCTACTCCACATTAAAGGTCACTAATTTCAGGATTGTGTTCATGTAGCTACTTTTCGGGAGAAATTTTGTCTGTTTGTAAGTGCTTCTTTATTAGTACATTTTTCTTTGGTCTTTAAGGATGTCTTATTTGGATTTTATAACTCTGACAAGAATCTAAAAGACAAGTACTTTCTTATAAATCTGTTTATTTTTCTAGCCAAGTTTTTTGTACACAAGTGTAAATTTTTGTCTGTCAAATCTCTTTTTGTTATTTTTTTGCAAAGACCTGAAATGTTATTTGGGGACTATCTCTTCTTCCAACAATGCCAAAGCTTTAAAGTCTGTTACATTGTGCACAAAGTATAATATTTATGCTTTTTTAAAATTAAAACAAAAAGGAACTCAAGGCATTTCTCTCTCTCTTGAATTTATTTTAAATTATATGTTACCCCTGGCTCAATTTATTATTATTATTATTTTTTTTGTCTGTTTATTTTACTTGCTTTTTATTTAACTTGCTTTCACTGGCTTTGATTATAGTTTGTGTTATTAATTCTGTTTTGAGTTGTAACTATGTATTTGCGGTTATATCTGTTCAATAAATAAATAAAAGGTCACTAAATAGCAAATGATTTTTAAAGACCAAATCGTATGGCTTTTACTAATGCTTATTAGACTAATAATTTTGTATGATTTAGATATTAGATATACCCTTTATCGATCACATCATGTACAATTTTAGTTGATCAATTATTATTACGCACAGTTTAAATGAATAAATAAATGAAGGTATATAAATACGCTTTAGAATCAATAGATAAAGCTATAAAATGACTACATGTGAGCTTAAATGTTCAATTCTCTCTATACCTTTATCAACTACATAAATTAACTTTAATTGCACTGATATAGCAATACTTTTTATTTTAGTTGTCCTCTTTCATAGACTAATTTTCATCCTGCTGTGTAAATTTGTTTAAAATCGTAATATTTTTCAATCTCGTAATATTTTGCGTGATTCACGCCGCTTCTCTCGTGAGAAATGAATCGCAGTTTCACTCTTTCTCAGCGTGTGATTGGCTGTTCACTGCTGATGTCATACATAAGCTCAGTATAAAGCCCGAGTTGACAGAGAAAGTTGATGATCAGCATCATGGTACCAACAAAGCCTGGCTGGATTGGTTTGGTCTTGTCAACTCAAAACTAATCCTGTAACCCTGAGTTTGTTAAGCTCGCGTCATGGTACCGGCCCCTGGTCTCTCAGGCGCATGTTTTGGGCTTAGACCTGAATGTATGTGCGGTTATATTCCGCATATTAAACTGTGCACAGAATATGTGGTTTGCTGAAGAGAAATAACCCCGATGGAAACAAGTCGTTTTCAATTTCTCCGGGTCGTTTGAGTCTCCAAACTTTAATCATTCACACATGACGTGTGACTCAAAGCGTGACAGGTACTCCCGCGTGCAACCGGCCAAAAAGCAACGTGATACATAATTAAATGCATGTTTTATTTACACTATAGTTTTCTGGAGCGAATGATTACAACAGATCAGTTTATCATTCCATCAGAATATGAATCCAAACCCTCAGCACTATATAAGGCATTACTACAATATTTACATTTGCTTTTTGTTTTATAAAACTGTACAGAGTCGTGTCAGCAGCAGCAAAAAAGACAAGACTTTATCTAGCCATAAACTCCCTCTTCTTCAGGGTTTCAGATCCTGTGGTGCAGAACAATGAATAAAATATATTTTAAAATAGAAAATACCAATAAACAGACACCTGTGACTGCATGTTATGAATTAGTTAGTTACTATGTTTAAATGTATAAATGTTTATTATGAATAATATTTATTATTATTATTAATAATGGCATTCAATATGTGAAATGTTTTATACTATATAATAAATATAATTCAAATTATATTTTATAATATTTATAAAATGTATTATGTCAATGTTTACTCTACTGTTCAAAAGTTTGGGGTTAGTAAGATTTTTTTAAATAGAAATGAATACTTTTATTCAGCAAGAAGACACATTAAATTGATTAAAAGTGACATTTATAATTTTACAAAAGATTTTATTAAAAAAAAATTTTGAATGCTGAAAACATGTATCACGGTTTCCACAAAAATATGAAGCTGCTAATAAGAAAATCATCATATCAGAGTGATTTCTGAAGGATCATGTGACACTGAAGACTGGAGTAATGATGCTGAAAATACAGCTTTGATCACAGGAATAAATTACACTTTAATATATATTCACATTGAAAACAGTTATTTTAAATTGTAATAATATTTCTCAATTTTACTGCAATTTTATAATGATTAAATAAATGCAGTCTTGGTGAGCAGAAGAGACTTCTTTCAAAAACATTAAAAAAATCTTACTGACTTCAAACATTTGAATGGTAGTGTATTAGATGTTTTTTTTAAATCATTTTTATTGCACTTATTATTATAATCAATAAATGTTTAAACTATTTATTGAGCATTGCCTTATTTTTCATATTGCTGTAGTCGGCGTTTGATAAAACTGATCTAGCTGTCAGATAGAGATTTTACCGTGTTTTTTTTTTTTGCTGCTTACATCCCTGTAACATTGTGTGTTTTTGCTTAATGAAAAAACAGAAAGAATTCAATGTTAATTCTGTGCCAGGCAAACGGCCAACAGATGAACACGTCTGGAGAAAAGATCCAGGATGAAGGTATTTTCCTCAAGACAGCGTTGTGGTTTCTGGAAAAGAACAGTGGAATGTGTTTTTTCATCTCATTAATTGATTTTCCGTCAACTCGCTTCGCCTTTCAACGTTTAATTATCTCAGATAAGAAAAATAATCATAGATCACAGATCAAGCAAACGCATCTAAAAGGTGTTTCAAGGGGGGAAACGGGATTAGGTCTGAGTTCTGATCCGCTGTCGGGAATCTTGGCTCTCGTCTCAACGTCAACAGCCGTGAATAGCCTTCTTTCTCAGCGCGTTATTAAACTTCATTAGCATCTATCATTGGTGTTTTGCTGTTTTGATAAGCCCTACCACAGCCATACATCAACGCCGGCCTGAGTCGCACCCTGGATCAGTGCTGTGTTTGGAAACGTTATTAATGATCCCTGCTTGACCAAAACGGGTCCGAACGACACCATCTGTGAGAGCGCTGACCATGAAAACAATCAAATAACGCGTCCAAATAATGAAAGACGGACAGTTTAGCTTGGATTAGGAGATTCTGAGCATCTCCGTACAACCACTTTTCCCACTTCGCTACTCATATGATGTTCAGTCTGTAGTCAGAAACAGGAAACACCAAGCTCTTCTGCTCACACCCTGTTTCCCACAATGCATTGCGCGAGTTGTCCATGCGAGCGTGTCATTGGCTCTCGTCCATGCTGACCCCCAGCCGCTTCATGACGGTGACGCGAGAGCTGTTCTGACTGGGTTTCTGCAATAGCTCCGGTTTGGGCTGGAAATGCTCCATTAGGATCTTCAGGATGTTCTCCAACTTCACGTCCATCTGAAGCACCTACAAAACACAGACACTTGTCAGGCCACGTCTGCATTAATCCACATACAAAACGCTCTCCGTCCACCAAAAGTTTCAAAACCAGGTGCACACTTTGCGATTTATAATAGTGCTTTACGATTGTTGCTTGTCAGTCTGTACGAACATGATCCTCGCTGTTAGCCATGTCACACTGTAAGATCTCAGCTGTCTTTGATGTTAAGGCCCTTTCACACCGGATGCGTAACGAAAAAGCGAAACGAAAAAGCGTATAGTTCGCATGCAAATAATTCGCGTGATAACCATTCACATCAGCCGCAACGATAATTTGCGACGTCTGTGACGTTCAGAGCTTCAACATTACAAAACTTTCGCGCCGACAGCTGAGAAAACATGGACACTTCTTCATCATCATCATCACCCAGTGAAGACGAGCTTTTCATTTTCTTTAAAAGACAGAAAAGAAGGTTTTGGGTGCACCCAATCTTAAAGAACAGAGAGTGTGAATGGGAGTATGCTAATGTCCACTTTTAGTTTCCTTTTCCTCTCTCCTTTTTCTCACATAGGTGTCCCTGAGGTTTTGACTAGAAACTGTAGATATCACACAAAGAATGTATAGTATACTAAAAGCAGCCCTAAATAGTCTCACTACATTTTGTTACATGTTCAAAGTAAACACGGATCTTTGACGATAATAGTGTTAGCTTTCAATCCCAAATGTAGTTTAACCTGCTAGCCTAACTTACACAGCACAGGACTACACAACGACTAAACTATCACACAACATACTCACAGTCGTGATAACCGAGTTGGTTGGCAATGCTACGCCACACATTGTCTTTCAAATCGTTGTCCTTGTAGTGTGTGATGATCGGCTGAAGCCTTTTCTGTCGCCGCAAAAGTAAAAAAAAAATCGACATCAAAGCGGAAAAAAAAAGTCGTTTTTTCGCCTCAGCACATTCGCGTTCGGTGTGGAAGCGCTCATTACACAAACAGCTGATCAAAAAATAAAACCATCACGCAAATTATTCGTGCGTCAAAATCGCGTCCAGTGTGAACGGACAGTCAAGACGCGCTAAAAACGGACGCACGCAAGAAAACTCGTCCAGAGTTTTACATCATTAATCAATAACGTGTTCAGTGATGTGAGCTACGTTACACGTGGGATTGAAATGGTGGCTACAAAGAAATCTCTAATGTTAATTTTGGTCATGGCTTGTCTTATCTTCTGACACCGCCAGAAACTCGTCTGAGGTAAAATTTTATCGCAATGGTCATTAATTCGGCTGTCGGTGAACATGTCAAACTAGCGATCAAAGACTTCAAATTTGAGCATAGGATCAGAGGATTCTTTTAGGATTTGCAAAATTTGTCTCAGACTCAGAATCGTGGCCACAGTGCGCACCCGGCTTTAGACGTCGGAAAACGCTACAATCGTCTTACTACGCACGGGTAAAATGTGACAAAAGCTCATACAGAGAGGTCAGAGGTCAAGTTCTCATGATATATTTCTGCCAAGATCATTTTATTAGCAAAATACCTCACCACTCACAGAGAGCTGGCCAAACTGCAACTCCACGTATGGTCTAAAACGCAATTCTGTCACGACAACTCTCTAAATGTTTGGTGTGATAATGGATATGACATTGTTGATATGTTTGGTCTTGGTCGAATAGATCAGCAAGTACGGGATTTGCTACTACCAGTACACACACGACACACTGCTGTGAGCAAGTAAGACATGCTGCTGCTGTACAATATAGCGTACACAAATTACCCGTAGCAGATCTATACAGGTGGAGCTGGGGAAGGAGGAGGGTTTCTGAAAGCATGCTTCAACTGATACAGCAAATGCTGATCAAGTATTTGAAGGTTGAGCTGCGAGCTCATTGGCTACTGATACAGCAGGAACCAATCAGCTGTGCCCTATAGAGAATGATGTGATTGCAAGCAGATTGAGTTAAGGACCAATCAGTCTGCGCCATCTAGAGTTTCATGACAGAACTTTGTATTTGCCCTCATGTTTTGTCGCAGGACAGCAACTACAATTGTTTTGCATCTTTGCATGAATGCCTTAACATGGATAACATCCAGAAGATTTATTTTCAGCAAAACTGTGAAAGTGAATAGCACATCGCAGGCACATACTGGTATAAACATAGATATCTATCAGTACAATATGCGTCACATGACTAAACATGCATCATCGTTTTCAATAACCTCCATTCTCATATTTATTCACTTGGGAGAGCGTCTTCAAAAATCAAAATTTTCGCCGAAAGGCCAAAGCGTAGAGAAAAGGATGCGTTTTCACATGTATGTGGATTAGACGTGGCCCCAGCTGAGAAATAAAGCTGTTTTTCTAGTTCAGGGTTTAGATTTAGGGTGGCGTGGTTGTGTTGTCCCAAATCCGGGCTACTAAGTAAAAGGTTGAAGGTTCAAGCCGTGCAAGGGGTTAATCCATGAACAATCACCATTGTGCTCCAGTGAGGCACTTAACCTCAGGTTACGACACACAACTGTTTAACCCCTAAGAGTCTGAACATCAGGCTAACATCTCTTTATTGTGTCCACTGTTATTTTAACAAAACATTACTCTTAAACACTAAAAGTAGGTACTGCATTAACAGTCAGAAAAAGTCAGTTTAACCCTTGACACAAATTAAACTTAATATCAAAATAAATAAAATGAAGCCAATTTTAAGGGCCATTTATAACATTTTTCATTAACATAATATTTTTTAATTAAATTTAGCCTAGAAGGTAAAGAATATACTTAATAAATAAATGAATGTGTGTTTTTTTTTGTGTGTGCAATATATTAATGAGAATTTGGGGTGAAAATTGTCATGAAAATAATGTCAAAATGCAAAAACTCTTATGATACACAATGTATTGCAACCATATCGGTTATTGGAAAATTGTGTTTTCTGTATTTTATTTATTGCATTGTACATTAGATATTTAATTTGCCTATCCTTGCTTATTTTTTATCTTCTATTTAAAAAAAAGTCTTACAGAGCTCTTTACCTGTTATTGGTTACCTTTTGGGACCTCAACATACATAAAGATATTTAGAAAAATCCTAAATCAAATGCATTTTGAGAAAGGGTCAAAAGTTGACAATAACAACATACATCAAACATTATGATTTGTAATCATATATATATATGTGTGTGTGTGTGTGTGTGTGTGTGTGTGTGTGTGTGTGTGTGTGTGTGTGTATGGGTGCAATGTAATGTAACGTAACGTCATGTGACATTAACACAAATTGTCAGAAACAACCTCTCCTGCATGAGTGTTTTTCTTTCAGAATGGGTCATTTATTCAGATAGCTACTACCAGTTTATGAGCCTTTGCGTGCCATTATTTATCCATCACACACACACACACACACACACACACACACACACACACACACACACACACACACACACAAACAGGCCGCCCCGTAACATGAAACGCCAACACAAGCCATGAGAAGCTCTGAGCTCAACAGTGCGTTGTTTCACAGCGAGCCGACATAAATATATTTTCATAAAGAGAAGGAGCATTGACTGCTTGTTAGAGGGGAAATATAAATCTGAACCATAAACATGTCACTGATAATCTACGGCATTATCTGCATTCCCCAGCGGCGCTCTCCGCTCAGATTAGGCATTCCTCTGGTCTGTGGAGCCGGAGCACGCTGACCCACGGAGACCCCTGGAAAAACAACCGTGAAACAGACACACAAATTGTGCTTGGACTGCAAATTCACCTCGCAAACTTCAGCGTTTCATCGAGCGCTCTGAGAGCAGGGCGTGGGCTTCATGCTTTACGTCCAGCAATCAAAGCCAGAATGAACCACAAAGGTGTTTGCTTGTTCCTTTCTCTTTTAATGCTAAAACGTTCCAGTTTCTCCTGCATAAAAAACAAGCACTAGTGTTCTCACTGCAAACAGATTCCTTTCTTAAACTGTTTATTAATCTTAATTATTGTTAGCATATCTAAATAATACATTTGTTTGGTTTATATTGCAGTTTACATTAGTATGTTTAATGCACACTGAAAGGTAGCAGTTATCATATCTTCAAATCCTTTAAACAATATGCATTTACTTGAAAAGCAAGCAACATTTATTCATTTGTTGTTTTAAGGATGTTTAGAAATGTCACACCTCAGCGACCGCAGCTTCTCAGACACTTGAGTTTTGCTCCACTAAATAGTAAATAGTTTGTCTGTGAGTTTGCCAGCTGGATGTTTTCCCCCTGAGGATTAAAAGCAGAACAGCAGACAGACTTCGCTTCCTTTGAGCTGACGATCGATCATGGTTAAGTCAGAAATGATTTTGTCTCGGTGAGCTCTGAGAGGAGCAGCACTGGTGCGACAGGAGCTGTGGGACGGTTCCTCCGCGGGTCTGGATGAGCAGCCGTTGATGGAGCGTTGGCTTGTTTAGAATCGCTCGACTTCACGCCGTCTCTTCATGTCAGATTAAAGCTGGGATCATAGCCAGAGCTTCAGATCCAGAAAACGGCTGAAGAAACTGTTTTGGTGTTTTCTTTCTTTCTATCTAGGCCTATCTATCTATCTATCTATCTATCTATCTATCTATCTATCTATCTATCTATCTATCTATCTATCTATCTATCTATCTATCTATCTATCTATCTATCTATCTATCTATCTATCTATCTATCTATCTATCTATCTATCTATCCATCTATCTATCTATCCGTCTATCTATCTATCTATCTATCTATCTATCTATCTATCTATCTATCTATCTATCTATCTATCTATCTATCTATCTATCTATCTATCTATCTATCTATCTATCTGTCTATCTATCTATCTGTCTATCTATCTATCTATCTATCTATCTATCTATCCGTCTATCTATCTATCTATCTATCTATCTATCTATCTATCTATCTATCTATCTATCTATCTATCTATCTATCTATCTATCTATCTATCTATCTATCTATCTATCTATCCATTCATCCATCTATCCTCCACTTGATCTTTCTATAGTTTGTTTGTTTGGTGTTTTATCTTGAATTTTCCTAATGTTCTTTTGTCTATCTAGCCACTTTCCTTGTTGCCGTACTTCATTCATCCATTCCTTAATTCCTTTTCCTTCTTGTTTGATTCTTTTTAGTTTGTTTGTTGGCCTTTCTTTTCTTTCTTTCAAATCCCTCTGCTTTACTTCTTTCATTTATCATTTTTCACTTCCATCGCTCCATTCCTCCTCCCGCTGTCCTTCTCCAGTCTTCTAAAGTTGTCTTTTTTCAGACACAAAGAACATATTGTATGTGTCACCCTTAAACGGACTCGTTCATCTCGGCTGAAGGGCGTTGCAGTGAATCTGAGAATCACACTCGCTCAAATCATTCAGCACTTCACACGAGCTCAGCTCCAACACACCTCAACCGGCTGGCTGATCAATGTGTGCAAAAATGAATCGAACTTGACTAGTTTTACAGGTTTGTTCAGATTGTTTGGGTATTTTTAACTCCGTTTGACTGGAGACGGCTGCCGATGTGAACATGTTTATCTGCTAGTATGGGGGCTGTGGTCGTACTGGTGTTGAAGACATGTGATATGAGGACAGCTGTCACGAAACACATGCAGAGACCCCAGACTACACGACTGACATCACTGAACACCCCAGCACTCATGCACTTCATTTGCCCTCTGCGCAACCATTCACTGGACTCATTCACAACATGCTAAACAGCCAAAAGTAAGTCACAAATCTAATGGGCATCGTTCAGAGTTTGATGAGGAATGCCTTTCAAATTGCAATTTAGTTCCTGAATATCAACTGAAGTAGGAAACAGGAATGCAGAATTGAAATATAAATTTGAAAAGAACTAGAATAAAAAAAAAATAAGAAAAAACTTTGAATGGATAGATAGATAGATAGATAGATAGATAGATAGATAGATAGATAGATAGATAGATAGATAGATAGATAGATAGATAGATAGATAGATAGATAGATAGATAGATAGATAGATAGATAGATGGATGGATAGATACACAGATGGATGGATAGTCGGATAGATGGACAGACAGATCCATCTGTCTGTCTGTCTGTCTGTCTGTCTATCTATCTATCTATCTATAAACACTTTTTCAGGTCAACATTCAAAGTATAGATCGAATAAACAAACGAAAAAACAAACAAAGGAAGGAAGGAATCAGAGCACCTTGAGACACTCTCTAATAGTGTGCCAAATTTCACAACTTCTTGGCCTCGTCCCTGAAAGAAAGGGAAAAAAAAGAAAGAAAGAAAAAAAGAAAGGCGTGAGGCCTGTTCTGTGGAACAGGAAGAGTATCAGAAGCACCTGACGCACATGATAAGTATCAAAGTCTTTGCCACGCGCCGCGACACGGCGGTCAGAGGCGTTCCAGGCCGAGGCTTATCTCTCGCTCTCAAAGCTGCTTTTGTTTCTCCGTTTCACTACAATCTCCAGCAGAACAAACGTCTTTCACTCACACACTCGCAGGACACAGCAACACACATCAGGTCCGCACGACATCGACACAGGGAGAACCAAAACAAACCGTCACATCCAGCTTCTTTTCATCCAGTTATTCTTTTAAATGGATAAAAAACATGTAATAAAAACTCAGTGAGTGTTTTAGCGCAATTTTCTGACGTCATGGGATCACAACACTAAGAGATAGTCAATCTTTTTATGTTTTTTTTTTTTTTTTTTTTTTTTTTTTGTGCGTTCCCGAGATTAGACCTTCCTTAACATAATGCCGAAAACCCGAAGTCTCTAGGTGGTCTGGTTGAGGAGGAGATAGAAGTGCAAGATTGGTGCGCACAGACAGAACAGAAATCATGAGTTAACAATCGCAATTTTGTCCGTTGGAAAATTGCGCTAAAAAGTCATAATTTACTCATCCTCACGACGCTGACTTTCTCTTCAACACAGAATCATTACTATTGGTCACCATTCACGTGTGTCTTGCAAAGATTTAACCAACGAAAAGTATTAAAAAGACCTTGTAACTCCATTGGCTCCTCAAACTGTCAGTCAAACCTCATAACTCCGCCCACCTCTATCATGAACGAAGTGCCGCACACATTTCAGAGCGTTTCTGCTGGTTTGCAATGCAATTATTCAAAATAAAGAACTGATATTTGAATAAGTACTCAAGAAACACTATATTTATATATTCTTGAATAGCTTATGTAGCACTTTGTCTTTAATAACATGAGATTTTGGCTAAATGAGAGAAAAAAACTGAGCGCCACATAGCTACAATAAACTTCATAACGTGTAAGTTGATGAAAATATAATGCAATGCTCTTACTGCCTCAGACGCAGATCTAACGACTGACAAAACAACGTTTGTGAAAAATTCTCAGGAATACGCTGGACTAAAAACCTCGTAACTCCATTTGAGCTTGATTTTGGAAAAATCTTAATGACACATGCAAGTGTTTGGCCTTATATAAAGCCTCAATAACTTTGAAAAAGCGTTTAATTTTGAATATTTTAACTTTTCCTCACACAAAGCATCAAATTAATTATAGAATTGGTACAGAAGTCATACAGACAACTGTTATGATGGTTTAATGGCACTTTCTGGAGCTCGACAGCCGTTGGTCACCATCCATTTACATTATATGGAAAAGAGCAGCATGAACATTCTGCTAAACTTCTTCTTTTGTGTTTCACGGATGCAAGAAGGGCAAACACACTGAAAACTGTAAAACGACACCAGTCATTTTTGTTTTGTTTATAACTTTTTAAAGAGCAGGTTTGGAATGACTAAACACACTTTGGATGGACTGTCCCTTTAAAGACAGCAAGTTTCATGTTTCATTATGATTTAAGCACCACCAGTCATAAAAAGATAAACTTAAAACACATAAAAAGTAATTAAAAAACACAATTTATATTGGAATAACCGCAAACTGAACCTAAAAAAAAAGCGCAGCATAAAAATAAGGTGCTTATATCAGGCAGAATATATTCGGTTCAGTTTTACTGCTGTGACCCGCCATAAAAATGGTTGAAAATGACGCGAGTAAATTGAACTTGGCCTCATTCTCGGTCACATTTGGCTGAACGTTTCTCCACAAAAAGACTTTCAATGGCAACAAAACAGAACTGCTTCTCCTGCTGTAAAATATTCACCAGTAAATCTTCTTTCTCTGTTGCTATATTTCCTTCTAGATTAATTTGGGTTTGTAGTTTATTAACGTCGCCTGAATGGACGTGTTTAGGGGCCAGTTGGCCCTTTAAACATTTGCGCAGACAGACAGCTGAGCGTCTCTCTTTAATGGTCCCTGTGGCGGCCCGAGGGCAGGCGTGGTCACAGACCCCCTTTCATACACTCGCTATGGGGTGAAGGTGTGTGTTTCTGGCCACTGAAACACTGCTTTATTTGCACAGTCACCTCTGAAATATGTCCACATGGCACTGAGATCTGCTCAATATCGTGCACATCATAAGCTTTTGATTGGAAAACTGCGTCATTTATTGTTTATAAAAACATCCAAGTAAAAGAAAATGTAAATAATTGCATTTTGCATGAAGAAAAACGAGTTTTTAGGAACAGTAAAAAAAACATGCAATACATTTTCATGAGATTTAAGCACATCAATTCTTAATTTTAAATAATTGGTTACAAAAAAAATTAATTACTGTACAAAAATACATAACTATATAATAATACATATTAATATAATCTAAAAATTTATATAATACATATTTTTAATATTATTAAAAAGTAAACTAAAAAAGTATTAATAAAAAATAATTAAATAAAAATAAAGCAAAAATAAACATGATGTATAAATACATATGTATATGTATAATTTCATTATTTTGCATGAAGAAAATTCGATTTTTAGTACGATTTCATGCAATATGATAATTTCATGACATTTAAGCACATTTTCTCAATCAATTCTCAATAATGAAAATGGAATTCTCATTTCTGTAAAAAAAATAAATATATTATTACAGATTAATACAAATTAATTAATGCCATATTATAACTACAATATTTGTAACTAAAATAAGACAAAAATAAACATTACCATGAGGTATAAATACTCTAAAACAATTTAAATCAAATAACTGAATTAAACAGCACGCACACACACACACACACACACACACAGGGGCACAAGTGTCATATAAACGTGAGTGTGTGAGGACAGATGCAGTATTTTGAGCCTGTAGGGGCTTGTTGACTGAACACTTGTTTCTTTATAGACTGACAGCTGTTAAACCACACCCACTCACTCGACTCCGCCTCCCGCTCGTCAAGCCAAATCAATTACATCTTCTGTGAAGCCCTAATTAAAGCAACAGCCTATGATTACCACAACTGTCCAACAAAACGCCAACACCACGAATCACTTCTTGTGTCCTGAAGACACAACCCAACTCCTTCACTGTTGGAGAACTGAAGGACTGAAGGACCCAGACAGGGCAGAGAGGAAAGTGAATCACTGTACGGTGTGTTTGTGCAGGTGTCTGAGGAAATGTAGGTGCCCGTCGTCACGTCAACGGAAAATCAAACACATATTTCATATTTCAGCATTCCAGCCGCGACCATCATGAACCTCAGCTGATCATTTCTCAAGATGAGAAACAACAGCGAACATGAACTAAGAGAGAGTGAAACTCTGTTTGCAGTAATCATAATTTCTAGATATACACTAACATAAAACTTTATCATTTAAAGTTGTATATATTAAAATGTGTTAGTCAGTAGCCTAAGATTTTTTTTTCTTTCTTTTTTTAAAGAAATTACTACTTTTATTCAGCATTAAATCGATCAAAAGTGACAGTTAAGACATTTATGACGTCAAAAAAAGATTTTTATTTCAAATAAACGCTGTTCTTTTGAACTTTCTGTCCATCAAAGAATCCTGGAAAATGAAAATGTATCACGGTTTCCACAAAAATATCAACAATGTTTTCAACATTGATAATAATCCTCATATTAGAGTAATTTCTGAAGGATCATGTGACACTGAAGACTGGAGTAATGATGCTGAACATTCAGCTTTGATCACAGGAATAAATTATATTTGAACATATATTCACATAGAAAACACTTATTTTAAATTGTAAAAATATATTAAAAATACTGTATTTTGCAGCGCTAATGAGCAGAAGAGACTTCTTTCAAAAACATAAAAAATATAACCAACCTCCAAACTTGATTATGAAAATAACATAAATGAATAACAAACAATACTATAAGTTGGGATAAATTAATAAATGCTGTTAAAATGTATTACAAAACCCCACAACACGAGTGGCAATCTCACAAAGCTGGAATTCTGGAATTTCCCCGCCGATAACCGCCAGAAACACGAAACTATTTAATCTTTAGATCGCAAACAATTCACTGAATGCTGCGTTCACACTCGAACACGATCAGCTTCCAGAGAAACACTGAGTCTGGAAGAGGGGAAATGATGTCACTCGGGTCATTTGAATATCTCACGGGAAAAATGTCCTTACAGTAAGCGTGTGAACTGAATACAGAAGAATGAAACGTGACCAGAGGTGATTGAGTTTCACATTTCAGCTTTGGTTTCTCCCACGGGTTCATCTTTTCCTCTTCTTTATGAGCGTCCTGACACCTTCCTGTCCGCTTTACTCAGTGCACTGAGGCGTTCACACGGGTTCACAAACAGCGACTGAGTGAACAGAGAAAATTCGTTTGTAAAAATGTAGGCCTACTTGATAAACTCGATTCGCTTGCATAAAATGTGATGTAATGGACAACGACCTGTTACACGTGTACATAGATTATAGTTATCGTCCTTGGTGTGAAAGGGCCTGAACTTGCTTGACTGTAAGAAGGCCAAGAACGGACACTTGAAGTTTTAAAGACTTACTAAGTTTTATTACCCTATTATTGTGATGTTGAACAGGTAAAAAACTGGGGTGGGGCAAATTATGAAATATTAATTAAAATGGCAAAGCCCCAAAATAGATAGATAGATAAATAAATAAATGCATGAGTGATTTGTTTACAGTAATACAATTAATGTGCAATAAGAAAATAAAGAGGACTTAATTATGACTTTACAAAAATGCTTATTAATATGTATTTACTATAAAACTGGAGCATTCTAGTGATTGGATTGAAAAATTTAGATACACTGACATACAAAAGATTGGGGTTTTGGGAATTTTTTTTTCCTTTTTTAAAGAAATAAACACTTTTATTCATCGGGGCGACATTAAATTGATCAAAAGTAAAAGTAAAAACATTTATAATGCTACAAAAGATCATATTTCAAATAAATACTGTTCTTTTGAACATTCTATTTATCAAAGAAAAAATTGAAAATCATAAATGTTTCTTGATCATCAAATCCTCATATTAGCGTGATTTCTGAAGGATCATGTGACACTGAAGACTGGAGTAATGATGCTTTGATCACAGGAATAAATTCTATTTTAACATATATTCACACAGAAAACACTTTTTTAAAATTGCATACTTCAAAATAAATAATATTTCACTGTTTTATTGCATTTTTGATGAAATAAACACAGCCTTGGCGAGCATATTGTACCAAAATGGAGCAAAAATATAAAAAATACTTACAAACCCCAGTGTATCTGATAAAAACGTAACAAATACATTTTATTCTGCTTATTATCAATAAATGCAACTAATTTTTGATCACTGCCTTATGGTTTATGATAGTGTAATTAAATATGTACAGCTAAATAAATCATAAAAGCACAAATGGGCTGATTCTGTACTTGTAAGCCCCAGTCCTCTTGATGTCCTACTGGATATCTGGAGTTACGTCACATTGCGGAAGTGAACGGAGGAGTTTTTAAGGATTCTGAACCTCCGCTTGACCTCAGTCACGTTTCTCACACAAACTCGGTCTTTGTCCACCAGTGTCAGCAGGACACTCCTGTCTCTCGTCCCTTTTTTGTCCATTTCCAGTGCAGGTTTGGTCTGTGTCGGGCCAGAGGTATTATTAGGCTGTGGGTAAACAGGAGCAGCGCCCGTCTCCTCCTCCTCCCCCTCAGCGCTGAAAGAACACAGTCAGGGAGAAGCACAGGCCTCTTTTAGCACCAGTGTTGACTCAGGCCGACAGAAATAGAGTCACGGAGGAAATAAATACAGGTAACGCTTTCAGGGCACATTCAGAGATTTCTATTCTGGAATAAGGAG
Source organism: Scardinius erythrophthalmus (assembly GCF_964197995.2). NCBI lineage: Eukaryota > Metazoa > Chordata > Actinopteri > Cypriniformes > Leuciscidae > Scardinius > Scardinius erythrophthalmus. Next base: position 4,916,420 of record NC_138244.1, read on the forward strand.
TCGCTCCGGTGGGTCTCGGGGACGTGTGACGGGCGGATGCCGCCGGTTATATCTCATAAACGAGAATAAAACAACACGACTGTGGTTGGGCTTATACGTGGAGTGAGGTTATAAATATCTGAATAGGAAAATGGCCATTAGCATCTGTTTTTGGAAGAAGTCTCTTCTGCTCACCAACGCTGCATTTATTTGATCAAAATACAGTAAAAATTTGGATATATTTTTACAATTTAAAATACGTGTTTTCTATGTGATTATATGTTAAAGTGTAATTTATTCCTGTGATCAAAGCTGAATTTTCAGCATCATTACTCCAGTCTTCAGTGTCACATGATCCTTCAGAAATCACTCTAATATGATGATTTGATGCTCAAGAAACTTCACATTATTATCAATGTTGAAAACAGATTTTTTGTAGAAACCGTGATACTTTTAATTTTTCAGGATTCTTTGATGAATAGAAAGTTCAAAAGAACAGCATTTATTTGAAATAAAAATATTTTGTAACATTATAAATGTCTTTACTGTCACTTCCGATCAATTTAAAGTGACGTTGCTTAATAAAAGTATTCATTTCTTAAAAATCTTACTGACCCCAAACTTTTGAATTAAAGTGTACATTGTATGTATATGTATGGGATCCAAAACTCTGAGACCACTTATACAAATGCTTATAAAATGCATATATATATATATATATATATATATATATATATATATATATATATATATATATATATATATATATATATATATATATATATATATATATATATATATATAAACTGTATATACACTTCAGTATATATTAAGACTTCAGATGCAAAAGCCTCTAAGTGCCATCTGAAAAAAAAAAAGATTTATCAAGCTCGTATATTTAGGTTAAGTAATTTAATTTTAATGACAATTAATAGGTAATTTTCATTGCCATTAAAGTGAAATAACTGAACATAAACATACAAGCTTGATAAAAATGATCATTCTAGAATAAAATTTTGCATCTGAAGTCTTCATATATACTGCAACAGAAGAGAATACTTCATACATCATAAACTTATGGGTATGGAATGAATAACATATAATGGAATGAAACTGATGAGAATGGAATGGAGTGGAACTGAATACAACAGATACCCCACTGTAAAAAAAAAATCTGTTAAATTTACGGTAAAATACTGGCAGCTGTGATTCCCAGAAATTTACCGTAAAAATACGGTAGCAACATTTTAGATTTTACAAACTTTACTTAAATTTACAGTAATAAACCGTATTTAATTATCTGATATAATTTTAATTTACTGACCTATTGAAGTATTTATATCTGTTTTGTACCAATAGTAATACACTGACAACCACCAATCACAGTGGAGATGAAAATCACGTGATGAATTAAAGCTCATCACAAGCAGCGCTTTCACAAGTAAGTTAACACTAATATATAGAAGCTGCACAGTGTCATTCACACAAACACTAATCACCATCCTGGTAACACACATGAAATTTAAAAAATGCATTTAACAAGATAACACCCTAATGTCATAACTGATCAGAAAAAACTAAGAAAACTATGAAGAAACATAGTTATTTCAACAAAAATACATCAAATGTAAAGTGTCACGCAGGGAATTGTGGGAATGCCAATTTACGGTTTTCCACTGTAAATTATACAACGACTTGTTCTTTTTCACTTCCAAAAACTGTAAATTTAATGGTATTTTACAGTAAAATTACATTAAATGTACCGTTAGATCTGTCACAGTTGTTTACCGTATATATTAAGGAAACTTTCTCTTAACCAATTAACAGTTTTTCACTGTAGCATTTTTACAGTATTTGACCGTTAAAATCGCGATAATTTTTTGCAGTGTGGAACAGAATATAAAATGGACTGAATTTAAATGGAATCGATGAAATGGGATAAAATGGAATCTAACTGAATAAATAATCAAAAATATTTGCTTGTTTAAAGCCACATCTGCAGATATGAGTCGCTGCTGATGGACGTCCTGGAATGTCAAATTTGGGGACTCGAGCGTCCAAACAAGAAGTGCCTAAAAATGGACATTTATTCCTGTCTGAGAATAGAAGTCAAACAGAAGGGAGTTGTGTAAATACATCCGACAGCATCACATGGAGACAAGCAAACATGTGGAAGAACAAGTATGAGCCGGGGAGATCGCAATCCAAACACAAAAACAAACAGAGCCTGACTGAGCGGATCACACACACACACACACACACACCGGTGCTTTCCTGATGCCTGCAATCCCATATTTATAGTGGCATATCTACAGATGAGTTTGCTTGGCAACAATCACAACCATCTAACTATTTAATATCAAGGCACAACCGTGTTAAGCTACATAAACGTCTCAAAGTATCATTATCTAATGTCTTATGATGGATTAACTCACTTAATTGCCACATGTCTTTTATTTAAAAACTTGGACGGTACAAGCTAGAATCATTCAAACCAGTCTGGGCAAGACTGTACAAAATATATAAATAAAAAAGGTTTCCAGAGTTAAGAAGTGCTTCATTTCACACAGGTAGCAGACGAACAGACATATCTTACATGTGTTTTATTCATCGTGTTGTTCTAAACCCATATGATTAATAAAGTACACCATAACAAATACACCATAAAGTACCATAAAAGTAGTTCAGATATGATTATAGGCGATGGGCCAGTCACAGATTCACGGGAAAAAACCTGGAAGATTTAAATGATAAAGATGTACATGCTTCACTCATAAACCCATATGATTTTAAATATAAACCATCATAAAGTGCCATAAAAGCAGTTCATGCATTATTATAGGTGACGGTCCAGAGCAAAAACAAGGGAAAAAAATGGAAACGTTAACATCTAAATTATGACTTTTAATAGATGTTTTATTAATGATTCTATATGACCAACAACAACGTTTCACTCATAAACCCATATGATTTGAATATTTTTTTTAAAAAAGTATCATAAACACTTTGTCTTGATATCAAGATATTGAATCTTGACAATGAAAATGTCATATGAACTGATGTCTTAAGTGTTCTGGTGAACTACACCTGTAAGAGAAACACATTTGCGTCTCCTGTTGATCCCTGTTATTTACATGTTCCTGAGATACACAGAAGAGGAAATGCAGTTGTTGTGTTGTTGTGTGTGCATGTGTGTATGAAGTAAATATATGAATATTGAGTTTATGAGTGTGGGGTTTTCCACAAGCCTTGAACATCAGGGGTTTAATTAAAGAGAGTCAGAGACTGGAGCCACGGGTCTAGAGTGTGTGTGTGTGTGTGTGTGTGTGTGTGTGTGTGTGTGTGTGTGTGTGTGTGTGTGTGTGTGTGTGTGTGTGTGTGTGTGTGTGTGTGTGAGAGAGAGAGAGAGAGAGAGAGAGAGAGAGAGAGAGAGAGTGTGTGTGTGTGTGTGTGTGTGTGTGTGTGTGTGTGTGTGTGTGTGTGTGTGTGTGTGTGTGTGTGTGTGTGTGTGTGTGTGTGTGTGTGTGTGTGTATGTGTGTGGTGTGTGTGTGTGTGTGTGTGTGTGTGTGTGTGTGTGTGTGTGTGTGTGTGTGTGTGTGTGTGTGTGTGAGCAGACTGCAGCCGGGGGTCTAGAGCGCCGCATCAAAGTTTAAGTGTGCCATCAACAGCTTCTACTCGCCCGTTCATGGTGCGTGTGTGTGTGAGAGTGTGTGTGTGTGTGTGTGAGAGAGAGAGAAAGAGAGAGAGAGAGAGAGAGAGAGAGAGAGAGAGAGTGTTGTGAGTTGCCCAATTCACTCTCTTTTCACACACTGATAATCCGTTTTTTTTTTTTAAAAGAGTGAGTGAGTGAGTGTGCGTTGTGTGTGTGTGTGTGTGTGTGTGTGTGTGTGGGTGTGTTTTTCAAAAAACGCACTTCCAAACTGTACAGCATCTGTGAAACGGATTATCAGTGTGTGAAAAGAAAGGAAGTGGGCAACTCACTCACTCTCTCTCTCTCTCTTCTCTCTCTCTCTCTCTCTCTCTCTCTCTGTTCTCTCTCTCTCTCTCTGTCTCTCTCTTCTCTCTCTCTCTCTCTGTCTCTCTCCCTCTCTCTCCTCTCCTCTCTCTTCCTTCTCTTCTTTTCGAGCTCGTTATTGTCAGCCAGCGTTCGCCAGATGTGCACGTCCACTTTATTCTGCCGTGTAAGATGCATACTTTGCATTTTGCAAGCTGCACTGATGACTTTGCAAGCTGTGAGTGACTCGAACGCCTGGAAAAGGAAAGTTGTTCTGTCTATTATTGGTTCCCCAGGTGTGCGGGTCCTCAGGGACATTTGGAGCGCGCTGGACACACACCAATGTGAATCACAGACCTGTGTGTTTCAGCAGACTTCATCTCAAATCTTCTCATCATTTCGTCTTTTGTCCTTATTTTGCCACTAGTCTTAGCCAGCTTCTGTCTCGCGTGTAAATCCTGCACTACTTTGCAGCTTATGAAGCGCCCACTTAGACAAACCACAACACACACACTCACTCTCTCTCTCTCTCTCTTTCTCTCTCTCTCTCTCTCTCCTCACACACACACACCACACACACACACACACACACACACACACACACTCTCACTCACTCACTCACTCACTCACTCACTCACTCTCACACACACACACACACACACACACACACACACACACACACACACACACACACACACACACACACACACACACACACACACACACACACACACACACACTCACACTTTCTCACATACGCACACACACACACACAATAACCCTGCCCCTAAACCTACACACACAAACACACTCACACACAATAACCCTACCCCTAAACCTACACACACACACACATACACACACACACACACACACACACACACACACACAATAACCCTACCCCTAAACCTACACACACACACACACACACACACACACACACACACACACACACAATAACCCTACCCCTAAACCTACACACACACACACACACACACACACACACACACACACACACACACACACACACACACACACACACACACACACACACACACACACACACACACACACACAATAATCCTACCCCTAAACCTACACACACACACACACACACACACACACACAATAACCCTACCCCTAAACCTACACACACACACACACACACACACACACACACACACACACACACACACACACACACACACACACACACACACACACACACAATAATCCTACCCCTAAACCTACACACACACACACACACACACACACACACACACACAATAACCCTACCCCTAAACCTACACACACACACACACACACACACACACACACACACACACACACACACACACGTCTGGTTTACTATCTTTGTGAGGACTCTCCATAGACGTAATGGTTTTTATACTGTACACACTGTATATTCTATCCCCTTACACTAACCCTACCCCTAAACCTACCCATCACAGAAAACTTTCTGCAATTGTTACATTTCCAAAAAAACTAATTCTGTATGATTTATAAGCTTGTTTACCCATGGGGACCTCAATTTAGGTCCCCACTGTAACACGAGTCCCCATGAGTCTGTGTGCATTCAGGTTGAAGTCCCCACCGGGATAGAAAAACAGGTACACACACACACACACACACACACACACACACACACACACACACACAATAACCCTACCCCTAAACCTACACACACACACACACACACACAATAACCCTACCCCTAAACCTACACACACACACACACACAATAACCCTACCCCTAAACCTACCCATCACACACAACTTTCTGCATTTTTGCATTTTCAAAACAACACCACTTATGATTTATAAGCTGTTTTTCTGATCGGGAACAACATTGTTTTCGGACATTGCCATCTTTGTTTGGACATTTTGTCCCCTTAAAGTATGGTTTACCTTAAACACACACACACACACCATATCACGGTGGCAGCCAGTTTTGCACACACGTTTTCTTCAGAAAGAGTACAAGATCTAGTTTGGGAATATCGTTCAGCCGAGGGGGATTTGCACACACAGCATGATCGATGTCCAGCAAGAACGAAGACAGAACAACAGAATCCGCTCACACACACCCTCCACCCACTTCTGCGAGACATAAATAACCTCTGTATGAAACACACACGGCCCGTCAGAAGGCCTTTATTTTTCCAGGACGACGATGGCAGAGATCCTCTCTTCTTCTATGATGCTTGGAGCCGGTTTCTTCCCACAGCTGTGCAAACCTTCACCAGGAAAACAGCAGATCCAATCCCAATCCCAGTCCAAAACCAACAGCCTCCCAGAGGCACGTGCCTCGACACCAACACCACTTTCCCTGGGAGTCTCGCTCATGCTCGTGTGCATGAACTCGGAGTTGGTTTTGTCAAATTAAATAGTAGCGACAGGCAATGGAGGTCAAATATTCGGGAAGGGAGTCGGAGAGGAGGAGGGAGGGCGAGCGCCTGTCGACGTATATGAAGCAGGCTTGTTTTAATAGCGATAAGCGGCGAACAACTTTTGCAAAAGACCGTTGAAAATATGTCCAGGGAGCACAAATGGGATCAGAACCTCCTTCAGACTGTTATCTGAGTAACGGATGTGGGTCTGGACCCGTGTCTCCCACGCTCGAGGTCACCGGCAATCTAAGCGCAAGTCAAATGAATGTCTGTGTAGACGATCATCATTATTATTATCATCATAACTCAGAGCTGGGTATTTGAATAATGTTGGTGAACAATGATTGGGCTCTTCTTGAGAGCCAGCACTCAGAAGACCTTAGCAACCGCACTGACAATACATTTCCATTAGTAGCATGCTAGTGCAAAACATGCAAAACAAAAAACAATAGTTTGCTTATACTTTGTGACAGTAATTTGAACAATAATCTAACACTAAATATTAAAAATTGGGCGTAACATCCTACAACCACCCAGAACACCCTAGCAACCCCTCACAACGCCAGACATTTACTAGAATACTGTACTTGAGTACACTTCGAAAGTATCTGTACTTTACTTGAGTATTATTTTTTTCTGGAAACTTGTTACTTTAAAGGAACACGCCGACTTTTTGGGACTTTAGCTTATTCCCCGTATCCCCCAGAGTTAGATAAGTCCACACATACCCTTCTCATCTCCGTGCGTGCCGTAACTCTGTCTGACACACATACCGCTAGCCTAGCCTAGCACAAAGACTGGAGGTAAATGGCTCCAGCTAGCATACTGTGACAATAAGTGACAAAATAACGCCAACATTTTCCTATTTACATGTTGTGATTTGTATAGTTACAGCGTGTACGAATAACAAGGTCACATGAGACACAGCCATCTTCTAACCGTATACATACTGGGAACTATATTCTCAGAAGGCGAAGCACTGCTACTTCTGCGGAGTGATTTACTCCAACTCTGAGCGAACTCTCTGCTCCTCACCACGGGGCTTCTCAGGCGCTGCGAGCAAATCACTCTGTAGTGTTTACGTAGTGTAACAGCGCAGCGTCAGAACAGAGGCTCACTATTGGCCGACGCTGGTCATGTGTGTGATGCTGGCCAATAGTGAGCCTCCGTTCAGAGGCATAAGGTACTGTAAGTATTACATACAGCATAGCAACAATAATAAAATAATGCATTGACATTTACTTTTTACTTTTGAAACACAAGTACTTTTAAAAACAAGTACTTCTGTACTTTAACTTAAGTAAAAATCGTTCTTTACAACTTTTACTTGTAACAGAGTAATATTAGTAATACAACTTCCTGGAAACCACCCAGACAACCACCTATGACATTCTAGCAACCACCGAACACCCCTTTGAAACCACCCACAAAACCCTAGAGACCACCCACAACAACCTAACAACCACCCACAACATCAACGCAACCACATATTACACTCTAAACAGCACCTAGAACACCCTAGAAACCACCCATCGCACCCTAGCAACCACCCATCACACCCTAACAACCACCCACAACACCAAAGAAACCACATATGGCACTCTAAACAGCACCTAGAACACCCTAGAAACCACCCATCGCAACCTAGCAACCACCCATTGCAACCTAGCAACCACCCACAACACCAAAGAAACCACATATGGCACTCTAAACAGCACCTAGAACACCCGAAAAACCACCCATCGCATCGTAGCAACCACCCACAACACCAAAGCAACCACATGACACTCTAAACAGCACCTAGAACACCCTAGGCTAGAAACCACCCATCGCACCCTAGCAACCACCCACAACAACCTAACAACTACCCAGAACACCCTAACAATCACTTATGACACCCTAGCAACCACATATAACACCCTAGAAACCACCCATTGCACCCTAGCAACCACCCACAACAACCTAACAACTACCCAGAACACCCTAACAACCACTTATGACACCCTAGCAACCACATATAACACCCTAGAAACCACCCATTGCACCCTAGCAACCACCCACAACAACCTAACAACTACCCAGAACACCCTAACAACCACTTATGACACCCTAGCAACCACATATAACACCCTAGAAACCACCCATTGCACCCTAGCAACCACCCACAACAACCTAACAACTACCCAGAACACCCTAACAACCACTTATGACACCCTAGCAACCACCTGTAACACCCTAGCTTTGTGGCAGTGAGTTTTGAGAATAAAAAGTGAGTTCTACAGAATAAATCGAAAGCTAGTTCTCATTTTTCTTGCTTGAACTTTCATTTCTTCTTCTTTTGTTTACTCATTCTCCAAATCAAATATAGCAAGATTGATATTTACACTTATTTTTAGGCTCAGTCAAAATGTTAACTAAACAAATGACCTGGTCCAGGAAGAGGAAGTTCTCTATCGGGACAAATGCGATCCAAATATGTGATGCAAACTCCCGTGAGAGAAACAGATCTGAGGAATGAGCATAAACAGAGGCATCAGAGAACTATTTCAACAGTCCTGTAAAACAGAACTACATTTTAAGTTGTGGATGCCAAGGTAACATTCCTCTATTGCTAAAACTGAGCAAACGAGCTGGTGTTAATCCTAGCGTGTCGACAGGTATGTGATGCCGTTGGATTGTCGTTCTTTCATTAGGACAGGACAATAGTAATAACCGGCTGGGTCAGTGACAAACACAGGGTGGAGATCTATTTAAGATGCACAACGCCCTCATTAACGGTCATTAAAAAAATCACACTAAACATAATTCACCAAACGGCTCTAACACTGATTAACTTCGGCATTTGGGAACACGCAAGTGTTTGCTCTGTTTAAAGCAAGAAGAAAATTTGCACAAGCACACAGAGCTAAAGTGAAAGTACAACTTGTCATCATGAATGGTCAAACTGGTTCAAATGCATTCAAAACCAGTATTTGAGAGTAAAGAAAAAGAGTATAATCTTGTGAGACGAGTAACTTTACTCGTATAAACCACAGATTTGAACCTCTAATAACTTATTTTTAAAATGCAGATGTTATTGGCTATTTTTAAAAGGTGTGTGTGCCGCACACTTGTTTATCTGCTCCAACCCATACGTTTAAAAATAAAGTAATATTTCATAAAAAGTAAATAAATAAAAAGTTTCCAAGATAATGAGAAACAAGTTCATTTAAATGCGTCTAAACTTTTGACTGGTGGTGTAGTTTAATAACATACAGTACACACACCTGCAGTGTATATGTAATACATATGTAAAAATGTATTATTTCACCTGTATTATTCCAGTGTTAGATCACTGATCATCAACTCTTATGAAACAAATCTGATCATTAACTAACTTTGCAATCATAAACAAGCCAATTATAATCATGTCTCAAATGATAATTCTGTCTTTATTATGGCATTTAATGATATCCATATAATTTAAAAAGCCCATTTAATAAGCATCCATATGCGACAGAACAAACTGTACAGTGTGTGTGTGTGTGTGTGTGTGTGTGTGTGTGTGTGTGTGCATGTATGTGTGTGTGTGTATATGTGTGTGTATGTGTGTGTGGTCCAGGTATTCCCTCACTGTCTAGCCCAAATGTCCCTTCAAGAAAGTTGTGGGACAAAATTTCGGTAAAAAAAAAAAAGTAATGTCCGCAACACTGCTTTAAACTCCCATATTTAATATAAAGGCAAAATTTCGGTCAAAACATCTTATAAATCTTACTAAATGACTTTTTTTTTTTAATCGTTATGTTTATGGAGAGTCCTCATAAAACCCAACATGTATGTGTGTGTGTGTGTGTGTGTGTGTGTGTGTGTGTGTGCATCTGCACCTGGAACATTGTGTCTTGTAAGAATGCCAGAGTGGCAATTTCAAGAGTACAGAACAAGGAAATGATTCAGCTACCTGACACACACACATACACACACACACACACACACACACACACACACACACACACACAGATATTTAGGGAGGTTAATCTCCAGAACAACTGCAAGTTTCAAAGAAAGAATACATCATACATTTATGGCATAGAATAAATAAGACATAATGGAATGAAAAACTAATGAGAATGGAATAGAATGCAGCGTAAGTTAAATAACAAATTATATCAATATGTCGTCAACATGTATTTATAATACATAAAAAATGCATACAAACCGTGAAAAGTTTGGACACAAACTGATTTGGTTTCCATTCTGATCTAAAGATGCTTAAAATGCTTAAAATGACTTGCATATATTGTATATATAACACATTGTGTTTACGCTGAAAGTGAAGGAAAAAGTGCTCAACGCACATAAAGTTTAAATGCATCCCAGGATGCACCTCACAAATCACCTGCTTGAAAACAATAGTCAAGTCGTCTTTATTTATACAGTGCTTTCTACACCACAGAGTGTTTCAAAGCAGCTTTACAGAGATAACAGGAAAATAATGCAACAAAGTTTGTTTCCAGAAGAAAATAGCATCACAGTCCAGCTTAAGGAAGTTCAGTGATGGTTCATTTTTGTTGTAAAAAAGTTATTAATTTAGTTCATTTATATATCTAGCCGCTCTGGAGTAAACCGTGATGTCATCATCCAGCTCAGTTCAGTTCTTGTATAATAGTGTCAATGCAGCCAGATCAATAATGTTGTTGAATATTAAATTAAATGTCCCCAACTAAGCAAGACAAAAGCCAAAGCCGACAGTGGCAAGGAAGCAAAACTCCATCAGGAGACAGAACGGAGAATAAGACCTTGGGAACCTTGGGAATAGTGAACATCTTTCACTATTAAAGAGTGAAAGTTCAATTCAATTCACATTTGTATGGCGCTTTCACAATACACATCGTTTCAAAGCAGCTTTACAGAAAATGCATGAGTCCACATTACAATTTAGAGTGATCTGCTATCAGAGGAAACTGTCTTAGTTATGTATTTCAGAAATGTACATATACAAAATCCCAGTTAGCGAAAAAGGTATTAATTTAAACAATGTAATAATTTAATGCAGAAACAATGAGCTCACTGAAGTAATGAATACTTGTTTGTTAATATGATTATGACATTTAGAAGAATGTAGCGTTGGTGCATGTTGATTCAATGTGCATGTTGCATAAAAGCAAGTGCACAACAACACAGTCCTGAAGTGAGGCGGGAAACGGGTCTTTGACAGACGAACTGCTGTAACTCTATCCGCCGCTACTTAGTGCGTTCGCCACAGGGGCCACTGACAGCTCCTGCGCCCCAGTGCATGATGGGATAGAGATAAGTGCCTGCGGCGTGCCATGAAGAAACGCGACCCGGGCCTGAGAGCGCGAGGACCTCCAGCGGCCCGTGATAGTTTGTGATAGCATTGTGCGACAGAGAGGAATCCGGTTTCACTACTGACATTAGCATGCTGAAATGTGCGCTCTGCGATCAGTTAGCGCTTATCTGATGCGCGACGCAGCGTCCACCTGTCAATGCTGGACTGGACTCACTCAGCTGAGGAGATAAGAGCCAAGGCCTCGTGTTTGGATGGATAATAAGCTGCGTTTAGGGCCGATATTAGCAGACTATCTCCTGCGGAGGGGCCACGCACACTCCTCACACACACACACACACACAAAAATGCTTTTCTGCAGCTTGCATTTCAGGTATGTCTTCGGTTTCATTTTCGCTGTCAATCGGATCACTTTTAGGCTTTGTGCTGACAGACACGGGACGAACGCTTCGCCGCATGTTACAGTCAATGCGCATCTTTATCAATCAGCTCTGAAACAGTCTTCACGCAATATTACAAAAATCAAAATGTACATAACTGATAAGAAAACACTAGTTACGCACCGATATGAAAATTTTGGCCAATACTGATAACCGATAATTCTTTATATTTGAAAGCCGATAACCGATATATTGGCCGATAAATCTAAATCCAAATTGTAAAATAATTTTTGAGAGCCTGATTACAAAAACAGAAGTCTCACCACACAATTAATGTTCTCTTTATAATTGTATGTAGCTTATATCCTTTTCAAAGTGATTCCAATCATATTTCAAGCACTTCAAAACCATCATGTTGATCAGTGCGCATCTGAAGTGTGTCAGCTGAAGGAAATAATACATTATTTATCAGCTTTAATATATCGGTCAAATGTTCTTATCAGGCCGATAACGATAACATCAAAAATTAACATGTATTATCGGCCGATAATGATAATCGTGCAACCCTAGAAAACTAAGAAGAATTAATGAAAAGATTTAAAATGGGAAGTGTCTAGGAATGTCAATTTATGTTTTCTTTTCCATCTCCCATCTCATCTTATTCACTTCCAAATACTGTACATTTATAAGTATTTTACTGTAAAGTTACATGAAATGTCCTATTAGATCTATTATGTGAGTAAGGGAACTTATCATTTAGTAATTTATAGTTTTTACCCAAGCTTTTTTTATAGTCTTGTGCCGTTTAGCTTGCGATCATATTTTATGCAAGTATGCAAAAATACATGGCAGCAAATGCCAATTCATTGCAGCGTTGAACATACAGTACTTAACATGTATTCTTGCATTGCTTTAGCGATAAAATGTATTCATATTTAAGTTGCCGAAACAGTTGCATTAAAATTTCTGTGCTTATTAATCAGTCAACAGTATATCTAACTTTAACCAACCTATTCTGGTGTTCATTTGTTGATCTAAAAGGGAAAAGTGACTGTAGATGAAGAACTTTATACTGAAGTTTGCAATAGCGATGTTCACATACTTGATTCAGGCCAGAGCGAGTTTTGGTAAGCGTCTCTTTCTCACGGACCCTCATAACTAATAGCGTCCACGGGCCATAGATGGAGAACTTCCCAACAAGCTCCTCTTTGTCTGTTTGCCACAAATTGAAGGAGGAATGCGACTGAAAAAACAACAGTGGGATGGGAAAACTGCACAGCCATGTAAAATGCTCCACATTAATTAAGACAATTAGGGGACGAGGGCAATTTGACAAAGGACGTAAAAAAACAAGGTGATGGCGATTCAGGGGAGAAAGAAGGAAAGACAAAGAGACACAGAGTGAGTCTCGGAAGAGACAGTTTCAGGATTCTGAGCTGTGGGAAAAAAGGATGAAAGAAAAGTGTGGAAGAGACAGGATATATATATATATATATATATATGTATGAAGAGTTCAGATGCAAAAGCCTCTAAGTGCCATCTGAAATTTTCTTCTAGAATGATAATTTTTATCAAGCTCATATATTTAAGTTCAATAATTTCACTTAAATGGCAATGAAAATGACCTATTAATTGACATTTAAGTGAAATTACTGAACTTAAATATACGAGCTTGATAAAAATGATCATTCTAGAGGAAAATTTCAGATGGCACTTAGAGGCTTTTGCATCTGAACTCTTCATATATATATATATACTGTATATAAAAACTGTTGCTGTGTAACCAAACAAAGATCTATATCCAGAAAAACTAGTTCCAGCGCATGCAAAACATTGCTAAACAGATAACAATACAATGTTGCAATGAAGCATTGTTAGTGCATTCAGATATGCTGTAAGGAAACAACACGATCGTTATGCGACACATTCACGATATGGGTCAACCGAACAAGACTGAACACGCTCTCCTCCAGAAGTTCCCCAGGTAGCATTTATCTCTATATGAGGGGAAGCACAATCTAAAACAGATGGTCTGGTGACTTCCTGACTGATGAATGGCTTTGCACAACGCACACGGTTACTGTATGCTTTGCTTTGCCTACTTGGAGAGTGAATACACTGCATGGGGATTACGAAATCTAAAAAATAGTGTTGCCAATGCAAGAATATCCCTCAAATGAATTATTGCCTAATACTCAACCGCAAATCCTGGCAGAGATGCATATGCTATTAAATGAAGTGTCATTTATTGTTGTTGCATGTACAGCAGGGCCCATGGCAAGATACTTATTTTGACAGGGTGACATTGAAATAGTACCAGACAAAATCAAGTACACCATTACGTTACGCTAATGTTTAAGAACATTTAAGTTAATTTAATGGCCCTGTTATTCAATTATTCACTAACAACAGTCTCGGGTGAATTATCCCAAAGCTTGTCTCTCAAAAACTACTTCATGTTGCACATACAATCAGTGTTGGGGAAAGTTGCTTTTAAAAGTAATGCAATTCAATATTGCGGTACTTTCTAAAAAAAAAATACTAATTGTGTTCTATTTATAGAAGGCAATGTGTTACATTTGTTTTACTTTTTATCACCTGGGCTGGGATTGTTCTATTTTTGGCAAATGTAAAGGCCCTTTAGCATAAAAAGTGAAATGATGCAGGAGAAGAAGTCAAAACTTCAGCAAAAAAAAAAAAAAAAGAATCACAACTGTAAAGTCATATTAGAGTACGGTTGAATAAGATCATCAAAGGTCAGCAGCAAAGACATTGTTTAATACAGTGAGATTAAATACATAAATTATGTATTTTAACATTTTAAGTATTGCAGGTTTGCCTAATAGTTTGCAAGTGAGATGAGTAAATGCATGCTCACATTTAGTCTAGAAATACAAAGTTCTGTCATGAAACTCTAGATGGCGCAGATTGATTGGTCCTTAACTCATTCTGCTTGCAATCACATCATTCTTTATAGGACACAGCTGATTGGTTCCTGCTATATCAGTAGCCAATGAGCTTGCAGCTCAACCTTCAAATACTTGGTCAGCATCTGCTGTATCAGTTGAAGCACGCTTTCAGAAACCCTCCTCCTTCCCCAGCTCCACCTGTATAGATCTGCTACGGGTAATTCGTGTACGCTATATTGTACAGCAGCAGCATGTCTTACTTGCTCACAGCAGTGTGTCGTGTGTGTATTGGTAGTAGCAAATCCCGTACTTGCTCTGCATCAGCAGCAATAACAGCAGCAGCAGCGTAGCAGATCTATTCTGCCAAGACCAAACATATCAACATTCTCATATCCATTACCATGCCAAACACTACAAGAACTACAGTAAGCATCATGTTCTGTCAGTCAATAAATGGGTAAAAGTAACTCAGATATTTAGTTGTAAACATTACTTGTTGCTTGAAAAAGTAATCTGATTACATAACTCGCGTTACTTGTAAATATTACTTGTTGCTTAAAAAAGGATTCTGATTACTTAACTCGCGTTACTTGAAAAAAGTAATCTGATTACATAACTCGCGTTACTTGTTGCTTGAAAACAGTAATCTGATTACATAACTCGCGTTACTTGTTGCTTGAAAACAGTAATCTGATTACATAACTCGCGTGACTTGTTGCTTGAAAAAAGTAATCTGATTACATAACTCATGTAACTTGTAATGCGTTACTTGTTGCTTGAAAAAAGTAATCTGATTACATAACTCGCGTGACTTGTTGCTTGAAAAAAGTAATCTGATTACATAACTCATGTAACTTGTAATGCGTTACTTGTTGCTTGAAAAAAGTAATCTGATTACATAACTCGCGTTACTTGTTGCTTGAAAAAAGTAATCTGATTACATAACCCATGTAACTTGTAATGCGTTACTTGTTGCTTGAAAAAAGTAATCTGATTACATAACTCGCATTACTCGTAAACATTACTTGTTGCTTGAAAAAAGTAATCTGATTACATAACTCATGTAACTTGTAATTCGTTACAACACTGCATAAAACAACCAAGTCTGTCTTGGCTTATCTTAGTCAAATATCCCAACTAACAAAGGATCAGGTGTTTGTTGGTTAAGCATGGTGAAGGGTGGATTCAATCATTTGGCCCTGTGGAAGCGAAACAGCCATTAGGCCATTATGTTCTACAATTACCTTTTACTGGGAGTCGTATAAGTGTCTGGTTTACAGGCTGCATTAGTGTTTCCACCAGCGTGCAGTAATGTGCTGTTTTTGCATGCCACTGAGGAACTCACGGTGCACTCAGACAAACAAACCTATTGTGTCAAGGCTTATGCTATTATAATATGTATACCTGCATGTCATTATCTCCATTAGGAACACGCTGACCAGGACTAAACCACAGAGGGCATATTTAGAGATTCCAACAATGCGCTCAAACCTGGGAATTAACGTTAATGGCATATTTGCGCTCTGAAAGGCCTGGTCATAGTCCATCTATTCAAGAAATAAAAATGAGGATTGGATGATCGTATGCATTTCAAATTGGAAAATCAGGGGAATGTGAAATCATTCAGGATTCATCATGGCATTACTTGACGCACGCAGTTAAAACTCATTCAATTGCAAAGCTCTGACGGAAAAGACACAATTCCTGCCATTCCAGACGACCCTAAATGAGGTTCCCATCCAGAGAAAGGGCTGACTGGAGTTTTAAACGCATTAGGTATTGACACGGATAATGACAGATCAGGAATGATTTAAAGGATGATCTAATCATCAGGATATTTAAAGCTCTTGAAGGGTGGGATTATGATTAATTTGACAAATGACGTGCACATTATGCTCATTTACTTCCAAAAATAGGCATTGCAGCAATTTTATATATAGAAAAAGAGAAATAAATAGTAATCTCATTTAAACGAAATGAAATGAAAGTACTTTTGGCTTTTAAGTTACTAACCAGCAGAAAAGCGCTCACCCTCAGACTTCACGGACCGATACGGATTACATTTGGGTTCCTGTATTGATGACTAAACAGCACTTTAAGAGCTTTCGGAGCACAGCTTCACTTTTCATTGCGCTGAATCAGCAAACAGGAAAACTTTAGGAGGCTTTTGAGAGCGCTGCTTCCCTCTCCTGCCTCAAGTGTCTGTGAACTTGCTGAACTTTGGGCGCGTGCCAGCTCAGCGAAATTAACAGCTCTAACACAACAATACGAGGACGAATTAAGCGCACAGGCACCGCTGCATTTTACCCAGTGCTGCACAATTAGGGAACAAAAGTCCTTTACAAGCGAACAAGCGTACACAATAAGTGAAGTCGTCCATTTGGCAAGCGCTTTCTGTCTGCCACATTATTGTCTGAATATATAATAGAGAGTGACTCCCGGGGTTTCCTTTAATATCTTCAGACAACACAAGTCCATTAATGTGCAGACAAGAAAACAGACATCTATCTATCTATCTATCTATCTATCTATCTATCTATCTATCTATCTATCTATCTATCTATCTATCTATCTATCTATCTATCTATCTATCTATCTATCTATCTATCTATCTATCTATCTATCTATCTATCTATCTATCTATCTATCTAACTATCTATCTATCTATCTATCTATCTATCTATCTACCCATCCATCCGTCTGTCCGTCCGTCCATCCATCCATCCATCCATCTATATATATATCTGTCTGTCGATCCATCCATCTATCCATCCATCTATCAATCTATCAAAATAAACTAACCATCCATCCATCTGTCTGTCCGTCTGTGTGTCTGTCTGTCTATCTATCCATCTATCTGTCAATCTATCAAAATAAACCATCCACTCATCCATCCATCCGTCCGTCCGTCCATCGTCTGTCTGTCTGTCTCTCTGTCTGTCTGTCTGTCTATCTATCTATCTATCTATCTGTCAATCTAACAAAATAAATAAACTATCCGCCCATCATCCATCCATCGTCTGTCTGTCCATCCATCCATCCATCCATCCATCCATCCGTCTGTTTGTCTGTCTGTCTATCCGTCCGTCCATCCGTCTATCTATCCATCCATCTATCTGTCAATCTATCAAAATAAATAAACTATCCACCCATCCATCCATCCGTCCGTCCGTCCGTCCATCCATCCATCTGTCTGTGTGTCTGTCTGTCTATCCGTCCGTCTATCTATCTATCTATCTATCTATCTATCTATCTATCTATCTATCTATCTATCTATCTATCTATCTATCTATCTATCTATCTATCTATCTATCTATCTATCTATCTATCTATCTATCTATCTATCTATCTATCCATCCATCTATCTATCTATCTATCTATCTATCTATCTATCTATCTATCTATCCATCTCTCTCTCTCGTCAATCCATCTATCCATTCCTCCATCCATCTATCCCTCCATCCATCTCTCTCGTCAATCCATCGATCTGTCCATCCATCCATCCATCCATCCATCCATCCATCCATCCATCCATCCATCCATCCATCCATCCATCCATCCATCCATCCATCCTTCTATCTATCTATGGCTGCTTATCTGTAAATAAACAGAGAAATGTTCAAATAAAAGCATATTTTCTAAAATGATGATGAGTTGCAATATATATATAGCTTTCTGTGGAACTACTAAAGCACATTTGTAAAGTACAAATTTGAGTTTGTGCATATTCAAACATTTAAACGTGAAAGGATGCAGTTCTGATGCATAAAATGGATGATCTCAGGCTTTACTCCAGAAACACCCGCCAAAATGAGTCAAAAGCCGGAGCGCAGAGAGCAGAATTAAACAGAGCAGAGGGCAAAGATCTTGCCTCACCTTGCTCAAGTGTGTGTGTGTGTGTGTGTGTATGTGTGCGTGTGTGTGAGAGAGAGAGGTTTGTGCCAAACCACTACCCTCTCATTACAGTGATTTCACTTCTCCAGAGTGGCTCCACTGTGGCTCATCAACCCCCTACACACACACACACACACACACACACACACACACACACACACACACACACACACACACACACACACACCGCAGCCCCCTGCATGTACCCTGCCATTAGAGCTTTCTCTCGGTGAACTCGCCTGGGTCATAAAGTCTGATGCTTTTTACCACATCATCACATTCCCTCATACAACATCCCCAAATGCGTGTCATCAGCTTTACTGCATCCTGATTGGCCGACACGAGCGTCCCTGAGCTTTGATGTATTTTAGGGATATTTCAGGCAGCGCTGTGCCAAATTCAGCACTGAAGAATCAGGAGCGTGAACTGAACTGACAACAACAGACAAGAAGTTGAATTGCAATCGGAACTGGAATGATCTACAGTATTTACTGCCCATTTTTCATAATTTTCAAAAACAAAATATGCATACATTTAAAGCCTGTTTAGACAAACTTTCCTTTTAAATTTATGGTCTAAATTTTAATTGCAGTTCTATTTCCCGTTTGCTGCCTCAAAACAAATTCAGAACTCACTTCATTGATTATACACTGATAATCTTTCCCGCTAAATGACAGTAAAAAAAGCAAATGACAGATTAAAATTGTTTCTGCTAAAATAAGCACAGATGCCTCTTTGTGAAGCATGGCAGGTAAACAGTCTGGTCATGTGACTCAAACACACAGAAACACGCCCTCGCTCGTATGTGGCGGCCGCAGGTCTGACGCGCAGATCTCGTTAAAGACAGAAAAACACACACTGCCTGTTATTGTTGTCGTGGCTAGTAGCGTATAATTTCGAGGGTGGAGTCGGGTCAGGTTTCCCTGCGACTCGTTCAGTGTTTTGTGGCGGTTCTATAGAGAGAAAGGAGGCCCGGCCTTGAGAGTATTGTTGAAGCGAAGTAATGCAGTGTAACACAAGGAGTGGTAAACCACAGCGAGCCAACACACACACACACACACACACACACACACACACACACACAGAGACGGCAGCATGCGAGACACTTTCATGTATCTGTGTGTGAGGTTTGTGAAAAAAAAAAAAAGTCTGTTTTGGAAAGAATTCTAGTGTTTTGGAAAGTCTTGTGAGGCCCTGAAACCTCCTTCTGTTTTGTTCTGGTTTCTAAATGAATATACATTAGAAAACATACAGATCAGATAAGACTTACACGAAACAGCTTGTTGAGTCGAGCTCCATCAGGACATCAGATCTAAACAAAGCAAAATTATGCGCTGGAGATCCTCCATTACGCTTGCATGAGCGGAGAGCTTTCGCAAACCCTGACATTCGCGTGCTCCATCTCGTTCCTGTGACAGTGTGGTTTTGGTCTCGTTGGCTTTATGTTTCTCCAGATGCACTTAATGGACCCGCGGATGCTTACTGCTCCACATAAAAACCAGAGAAATATATTGGGACTAATAAACTCAGTTACTTATTTCATTTCAAACACACTGACCCATTAGTAACCCTCAAAAATATGTTCACTTCAACTCAACGGGACAATGAACAGAGGAAGCAGGGAGAGAGCCAGGCGCTATGTGTTAATATGAATACTGACGGCCAAGAGTAGAGTATAAGAAGCTTTTTACCCTGCGGAGAGACTGGATTTACCCAACCTGAGGGGGTTTAAGATGGTCTGCTTGGTCACCCATTAAGTAAACTTCGTTTAAAACAGTGTTTTCAAAGTGATGTCATAAAATAATATAAAGAAATAAAAAATATAACTAAAAGAATGAGAATATAAAATATAATAAAATACAAAAATATAACAAAAATTAGAAAATAAAATGCAATGAGAACAAAATAACTAGAAATAAACAGAACAATTAAGAAAGATACGAAAATGCAATTTGAAAATAAAAAATAAAAAGCAATAATAGTCAAATATAACTTAAAATAAGACAATAAAGTAAAAAAAAAAATGCAAAAGGAAATTAAAATTTAAAAATGGAAAATTAAATGCAATATGTATATAAAATAATTAAAAATGAAGAAAATAAGCAAAAATAAAATAAACTTAAAAAATAAGATATTAAAAGTTAATAAAATATCTTAAAAAAACAAGAGAATAATAAAAAATAAAAATAAAAAGTAGAATAAACTTAAAAATAAGACATTAAAACATAATAAAATAATAAAGTATTAATATAAAATGCAATAAGAGAATAAAATAACTATAAATAAAATGCAATAGGAGAATAAATAACAACTAAAAATAAGATAATATAATACAATACAAGAATAAAATATAACTTAAAAAGCTAACCAAACTGGACATTAATTTCTTGCACAAGACAAGCTCTATTGTGCAACTGTCCATTAAGTACTTCAGATTAATATCGTCTTAGACTTGCTTCAGCTGACGAAGCTGAAAGAGAAAGAGACAGCAAAACAGTGAAAGGCAAGAAATACACTGAGAAAGGCAAAAGCGATATGATAGTTTTGTCTGTCTGCTCTTGTGCTGTATTGAAACAGCTGTCACACACATTGTGGTCGGCTCTTGGCGAGGTAATTCCCGGAAGAGAAAGGGATAGGCGTTTACTGTACTCTGCCAGGCCGATAACCTTTCAGTCGGATTTAAGGACCCGCGGTCTGGGCAAGGCAAGGCTTGCTCCAGTCCCACAAGCCTCAGAGGGATGTGTAGCGGATTGCCTAATGTCAGCCGAGTTTCCTTTCTTTGTCCAGTCCGGCAGAATGGATCTACAGCCAAACACATAAATCAAAGTGGAGTGGCTCAGATTGTGAATGGACACACGACGTGCCAAGACACAGATCTCCGAACACGACGGGGAGCCGACATGAGTGTCCCGTGAAGGCCTCCTTTTCTTCCCTTTACCTCTGTACAGATAAAACCTTATTCCAGTTCGCATGGATGCATGGAAATGACTAAAAATTCTCTATTATGCAGGCCAGACAAGTCATTTGTTGAGGTCAAATTGTAAAGAAAGACTACACACATATATATTCAAACACACATACCTATAGACTAAACAAATAGAGCCATTTTTTAATGATCTAAGCGCATGGTCTAAAGCGCAGGGTGCAAGTTCACTTAGGGCGTCTGAATCCACTTTTGCTAGTTTAACGACGGGAGAAATGGTCGGTGCTCCCGGCGCATGGTCTAAAAAGGTTGTCCCAATTCTCTTAATGAGTAATTGTGTGTTTTGGGATTTACGTGCATTAAACCAATCAGAGTCTCATCTCCCATTCCCTTTAAATGCCAGTTGCGCTCGTGCCATGCGTTCTCGAGCTGCCAAACACTGTTGTCGTGCGAATGAACGGCCAGAACACATTAAAAGTTTTCTGTTTTCTGTGAGAAGCGGCCCCTAAGTTAATAACTAATGATCTTTGCAACAATCAAAACTAACTTTAGCTGGACAATAACTTTATTCTAGAGCTGCTGTAAAGCTTAAACAATCTCTGTTACTGTAATTTCCTATTAGCACTGTAAAGCTGCTTTGAAACAGTCTCTATAGTTAAAAGCGCTGTATAAATGAAGGTGACTTGACTTGACTAACAGAGTTTGGTCATTCCTTACGGCTTTTTATTAACATTTCCTGCCATTGTGTTGCACGGCTGGCACTGAAGCACTGCATGAAGGATGGTTTGTTTGGACGGGACGTGTCAGATTACCTCTGGGCGTTCGCTCTCCTAAAAGCTCTTCAGTCGTGGTCTTACCTGAGCGTCCCGGGCTGGACCGCACCCTCACCCCAGAGACATCAACCCCTGCCCTGTAGTTAGACGCCTTTCACCTCGGCCAATGAAACCACACCCGTCTGAGGACACATTCAGCCCTCGTTTGGAAATCAGCTAAATGTGGAGTTTTATATCAAACCGTCTGGTTTGAAGACTCCACATCGGCGTCTTGATCACCCTGTCTTGGTTTATTTAACAATAATAAGTGTGAGTGTACATCAGGCCTTTTTGTTACATAACTTTCAGACACAATGGTCGGCGATTTTGTTTACTTTTTCTCTGCCAATAAAAATAGTTCCAAAAGAATCCAGGAATTGTGGGATTGTTTGTAGTGAACACAGACCCAGAGAAATGTTCTCTTGGAATGCTGACGGTCCAGTTAAATGAAAGGACTGGAACTAACAGGTATGGGATGTACTTTGTTTGTAAAAGCATGGATAATGACTTCAAAATGAGTGACGTGTACTTCTGAATAATAGATACAAACATTTGACTTGACAAAACCTTGT
>NC_138244.1:4949578-4957078 GCF_964197995.2 Scardinius erythrophthalmus
CTTCAGACCATCAAACATTGCACTTCATTCAAAAATAGCAAATATCTGTATAAATTGTTCGCAAAAAATATTTTTGAATAAATTTGGTGACAAACAGAAATTCTTTAAGGGATGAGGCTCATTGAATGAAAATATGAAAACTAATGTCATTTTCTCTATAATTTAATTCATTTTATTCCTTTTTTTGTGTATAGTTTCAATTTAGCTTTCGTGTCATTTAATATTTAAGGATTTTTTATTATGAAAACTAAAGTCATTTTCTCTATAATTTAAATGATTTTATTCATATTTTAGTGCATATTTATAGTTTCAATTGAGCTTTTGTCATTTAAATTAATGAAAATATTTTTAAGTGTTTATTATGAAAACTAGTCATTTTCTCTATTTTAATTGAATATTCATATTTTAGTGCATATTTTCATTTTCAATTCAGTGTCACTTAAATTAATTAAAATATTTTTAAGTGTGTTTATTATGAAAACTAGTCATTTTCTCGGTTTTAATTGCATCTTTATTCATATTTTAGTGCATATTTTCATTTTCAATTCAGTTTTTCTGTCACTTAAATTAATTAAAATATTTTTAAGTGTGTTTATTATGAAAACTAGTAATTTTCTCTATTTTAATTAAACTGTTATTCCTATTATAGTGCGTATTTATAGTTTCAATTTAGCTTCTGTGTCATTTAAACTAAAATATTTTGTAAGATTTTTTTTTATTATTAAACTAGTAATTTTCTATAATTTAATTGCATTTTTATTCATATTTTAGTGCATATTTATTGTTTCAATTTAGTTTTTGGCCTCATTTAAATGAATTAAACTATTTTTAAGTGTGTTTTTCTAATGAAAACTAAAGTTGATTTCTCTATAATTTAACATAAATTTCTTTCATTCATATTCCTTTGAAATTCAGCTTGAAATGTCACAAAATAACTATCTCTGGGGCGAGGAACCGTCACTTGATCATGATTCTGACATACAAAATAAAAGTACCTGAAATTTCCTTCGAGCCACGAAGTACTGCATCCGTCTGATGACCTTGATGGCGGATCTGTGCGCGTGGGAAAGTCTGCAGAGAACAAAATAAACAAACACACACACGGCGTCAGAAAACACTGAGCAGGCCCGCTGTAAATGTGTGTGTGTGTGTATGTGGCAGTAAACCTGGCGACAACACACACACACAGATACTCTGTAAGGGAGGGCACTTGGGTTTTTTGGCCGAAACACCCTGTTATTTCCAGCGTAACACTGCCTTGCCAAAGTTTCTACCCAGAAATACACACACACACACACACACACAGCAGTCATGTCAGGCCGCGTCCACTGTAAACAGGGCCTAGTGGAAAAACAGCTCATTTCTGCCACTCAAGACTAGATTAAAACTTGCCCGTGTGCAGACAAGCATCTCAAAAGCAGCTTTGGAGTCTGAGAATCTCAGATGAAGAGCTCGTCTGGGCTGTTATCAGTGAACTTTGACATCAGAGTCCTGGTCAATCCACAACACAGTCTAATGAGAGAGTCTTAAAGAAACAGTGCATCAGTAAATAGAAACTCTGATATCGTTCACTCGGCCTCGTGTCCCTCCAGACGCCTGTGACTTCTGTTCTTCATAACATTCTGCTAAACATCTCCTTTTTGCATTTTTAACAGAAGAAAGAACGTCATTCGGGTTTGGAATGACATGAGGGTGGAGTGAATGACGTGAGAATTTATTTTTGGAGGAATGATGCTGACTGTTGAGTGTTTGTGTGTGTGTGTGTGTGTGTGTTAAGTGATCGGTGTGCGTTGGCCACTTAAATTGCTTTACAACATTCCACAACACACACTTCAGACAGTAGGAGAAGAGAATGGACTACAGTACAAACAATCACGGCGCTTTAGAGAGGATAAATGTCCGAGAGGGTGTCACTTCCTCCTGATAACAACCAAACAAAAACATGCGTCACAAATACGTCATGATGCGTCATTCAAAACCCATTTATATATATGGGTTTTTAATGACATATTTGTGACACGTTTTTGTTTGATTGTATTAGAAGGAAGTACATATATGTACACACACACACACACACACACACACACACACACACACACACACACATATTTATATATATGTGTGTATTTTTTATTTTTTTTTGTAAGTATATAAGAATGTGTGTATTAGGGATGCAAGATATATCGGCCACCATATCGGTATCGGCCGATATATGTTAATTTTTAATGTTATTGTTATCGACCCGATCAGAAAATGTGTCCGATGTATTAAAGCCGATAAATATTGTATTATTTCCTTCAGCTGAGACACTTCAGATGCGCACTGATCAACATGATGGCTTTGAATTGCTTGAAATATGATTGAAATCACTTCAAAAAAGGAAAATACAGTTCAGTGCAACATGTGCAGCGCAAGTCTGTCATATAAGCTACAAATAATTATAATGAGAACATCATTATTGTGTGTTTGGGTCATGGCTTTTAATGGTGAGACTTTTGTTTTTGTAATCAGGATCTCAAAAATTATATCAACATTTAGGGTTTAGATTTATCGACCAATATATCAGTTATAGGCTTTCCAAAATTATTGATATCGACCAAAATGTCATTTCGGTGCATCTTTAGTATATATGCATCTGCATATATATATATATATATATATATATATATATATATATATATATAACACACACACACACACACATATACATATATATATGTGTGTGTGTGTGTGTGTGTGTATGTGTGTGTGATACGCTACATATGCATATTTAGCTTTATCTATCTATCTACCTATATATATATAACAGGAAAGCTGGAACAATATAAATATTATAAAACTTAAAGAATTCATTCATATATATAAATACATTTATGTTGTGTGTGTGTATATATATCTATCACACACACACACACACACACACACACACACTCTCTGTCACTAAAGCCGTTCCCTGAGTGTCCAACAAAAGAGGACGACGTGTTGATTCCTCTCAGCTTGAGTCTGTCGTGATAAAGCTCTCTGCGCTGTCACTGATCTACAAAACACGAATCACTTCCTTCTGTGGCCTCAGTCGCTGCGTCCCTGTCCCGCACAAACACACACCTCGTCTTCATTACTGGACAAAAGCTCCCTGCAGTCCCAGCGCTGACACACACACCGCAAAACACACAGATCAAAGCGTCTGTCCTGTCCTCTCGCAGGAAATGCATGCGAACAATACGAAAACATCCAGAGCAGGACGATGCATGCATGTCTTTGTGTGTGTGTGTGTGTGTGTGTGTGAGTGTGTGTGTGTGTGTGTGTGTGTGTGTGTGTGTGTGTACATGTTTTTCTATTCCGGTGGGGACTTAAACCTGAATGCATACACACTCATGGGGACTCGTGTCACTGTGGGCCTAAACTGAGGAAACAAGCTTATAAATCATACAGAATGAGTTTTTTAAAAAATATAAAAATGCAGAAAGTTGTGTGTGTGATGGGTAGATTTAGGGGTCGGGTTAGTGTGTGAGTGTGTGTGTGTGTGATGGGTAGATTTAGGGGTCGGGTTAGTGTGTGAGTGTGTGTGTGTGTGTGATGGGTAGATTTAGGGGTCGGGTTAGTGTGTGTGTGTGTGTGTGTGTGTGTGTGTGTGATGGGTAGATTTAGGGGTCGGGTTAGTGTGTGTGTGTGTGTGTGTGTGTGTGTGTGTGTGATGGGTTAGGGTTAGTGCAAGGGGAGAGAATATACAGTTTGTACAGTATAAAAACCATTACGTCTATGTAAAGTCCAGTATATGTGTGTGTGTGTGTGTGTGTGTGTGTGTGTGTGTGTGTGTGTGTGTGTGTGTGTGTGTGTGTGTGTGTGTGTGTGTGTGTGTGTGTGTGAGCCTGTGTGTGAAGATCCCAACATGATTGGGAAAGAAAACACATGCCCTCAAAACATGAAACACATCAGGAAACTGTTTAATCAGGAAACTGCCTCCTCGCATTACAGCAGCTCATGGAGGAAAACACACACACATGCACACACACACACACACGCCTCGCTGCAGCGCCGCAACACGCCTGACACATGTTCACTCCGTTCTACACATGCAAAACATTTAACAAGATCACTGAACGACACAACTAACGGCTCTTTAGGCAAGCATCACGATCACTAGTGTTCATTCGTGGGGTTAATGACCAAACCTCAACTCGTCCTGCTAGAATCATGTTCTTTTACAACCCTCACCAATTAACCACCAGAACATTTCTGCTATAACTGCTTAATTCGGATTAAACTAGCATTGCATGGGTTCAGTTCCCACAATGTAAAAAAAATATTTCAACTTAAATGACATTGAAAACATGAGTTGAATCTTGTATAACTCATAAAACAGTTGAAAATAGCTTAACTTATTTTGACAAGTTAAAGCAATGTAAAAACATATGTTGTCATAACTTATTGATCATATAAATGCGTGAACTGATAAAAATGATAATGTAACGCAAGTTGCTTTGGAAAAATGCATCTGCCAAATGCATAAACGCAAAGATCGGAAAGAATCGGAAAGATTCACGTTTAAATAATTTTGCAAATCAATCTGTAAAAAAAAGAACTGACTCACGAGAACAACTCGTTCACTACTCACACATCACTATGGGTTCCCAAGTTTGATCCTACATGAAATATTTTACAGCAAAGACGTATATTCATTATAGATTTTTTTCATGATTCATGAATTTCTATTGTTCTCTAGTGTAGAAATGTTACAGAAACTAATCCCATTCTGCACTTTTATAATTGGCAACATTTTACCCACAATATATATAACATGACACCATTGTAATTTGCATAATTGTATGCATGCAAAAATTTGCATGAAATCTGTATTTTGCATTTTTTTTAACCCAAAAACTTTATTGTTTTTTATTGTTTATTGTTTAATGTTTTATCCCCGCCCACAGTGAAATACCATTGGTCCATAATGCTGCATATTAAAACCCAAGTAAGTTCTGAACGGCTGTGATTGTCTTAGTATTTTGCTCTCATTGAGGACAGAAACATTGATTTACAGGAGGTTGCGTTGGACCGACAGCTTTTGGAGACGCCAGTCCGCTTCAGACTGACACACGCCTGCTTCATTCCCACATACACTCAAAGAAAACTGATGTAGGATTTACAATTATCATTCAGATATTGCTCGTAAATTTTGCAAATGATCTCAAAGAAGTAACGCACTGAATTACACATGAATTTTTGAAGTAGACAGAGTGAAATAATTTCTCCATCTTTGTTTTATTTAAAACTTAAAAAAAAACTGTATTTCAAAACGTTTTTCAACAGTTTTGATCTCATAATTCTAATAAGATAAGTAAAATAGCTAGATTCTCTTGAAATTAAACAAGCTACTGAAATAAAACAGCAAACTACAATGGTTCAACTTTATGTCGGCATGAAACAGAAGCTCTTCTTCCCTATTGTGACGTATATCCGAGTGAAACGGCTTCTCAAACAAGAACAAATGTAGGGCGGGGCTTGATTATATATGTGGAGATTTGATTGGATGGTTGTGGTTTGCTATTGGTGGATCTCATGTGAGTGACAGGTTGCCCCACCCTCGTCATCAGAGAAGAGAAGAGACGAGCTGAAAGAGGGGAGGTTATTCTCATTCAAGATTACGAGGCATATGAATAAAAAAAAGTTAAATAAAAAAAGAAGAATGATGTGCACATATAAATCATTTCTAATAAAAACTGCAATATTCCATTAAAAATAGCATTCATTTCGATTGCATGGTGCCTTCAAGGGGACAGAAGTATTTTGCTCTCAATGAGAACAGTAAAACAACACCTTGTGATGATTCATTGATGCATATTAAATCATATCTGGTGGTGTACACTACAGAGATGATAAAGCTAAAGAATCGTGGCTCCAGTAGCGCCATTAGCTGTGAGCTGGACGCGTGCAGAGCCGCTTGGCTGCGTTTCGTGAGGAGAAACTGCTGACTGAGACTGTGTGCCAGAAGCCAAACGATGGTGTGTGCCAGAGTTTTGTCTCTCTTTTCCTTTTTTCCCCTCCTTTCCTGCCGTAACCCCGAGTGTATCTCTCTTCCTGCTCTCTCTCTCTCTCTCTCATTCACCCTGCTCATTTCTGCGCGTGTTGGACTGAAAGCTGCTAGCCCGCTTCAGACTCGGCTGTGATACAGAAAGGAAAAACTGCGTGAATCCTAAAATTCACAAACATGCAGGAAGATACTTATTATTTAAAGAGGTTAAACTAGTCAAAGCTACTCTTTTGAATGTATTTAACTACACTACACAAGCTACAAACAATAAAAAACGGCTAACGCTATGTTCTTAGTGACAATTTTAACGACTATCGAGTAATAAAGCTACGTTTACTTTACACAACTGAAGTGATTATAGTGATGAACATCAGATTTTAACTCCAAATACCAATGTCAATGACACTATTATAGTAACGATTACAATATTTCTCACTTAAAATGGAAGTGCAAGTTGAACATTAACAAAAAAATTGACATTAATTTGCTTCTTTCAATCAACCATCCAACAAACATTTTGATACAAAAGATCTGAAACAGAAACATATGGGAACAATAATAAATGATGACTCATGAACCATGAACCATCAAAATGAACATATTCAATAAGAATATATATATAACATGTAATTTGCTAAAGGTTTTGACAAAATGTTAAGCTGCAGTCTATTAAAAAAATGTGCATTTAATTTAAATATATGATTTAAAAAAACAGTTTGAGTGAATGATTCAATGATTCGTTTCATTGCTGGATGAATCAGTGTTTTTGAATGAATCTCTTGAGTGAATGATTCAATAACAAATACATTTGTAACAGTCACCTGTCGCCACCTACTGGCGTAACGATGTAATCGGTACTATTATTTTGTTACTTTCAAAAGGTGAGTAAATGATGACAGAAGTTTCATTTTTGGGTGAACTATCCCTTTAACAGACAGAGGCGAATCGTTGTCATTTAGGAATAAGATCGCAGGGTTTTTTGAATTGAGATCAAAATCCTTTAATGATTATTAGTGCAACTCTAACACACACACACACACACACACACACACACACACACACACACACACACACACACACACACACACACACACACACACACACACAAGGATGCATTCAATTTACAGTAAAGACACTTTCAATTACAAAAGATTTCTATTTCAAGTAAATGCTGTTCTTTTAAATACTTTTGCAAAGAATTCTGAATAACATGTATCATGGTTTCCACAAAAATAGGAAGCAAAACTGTATATATAGTTTTGGTTAGTGACTCCACAGTAACATGCATAAGTTCACAAGCTTTATTCGCTTAACTTGCTTGAATCAAGTCTCCAGAAACGAGATAAAAGCAGAAAAGATGTTCCAGATCATTAATGAATTAGAACCGGTGATTTCTAGTAAAGTGTCTTTTTTTATCTCACAGGAAGAGGAAGTGGCCGTAGCCCCTCTGAGGCATGAATAATCACGCA
>NC_138244.1:4962078-5079578 GCF_964197995.2 Scardinius erythrophthalmus
AACGTGTGCTGAAGGATACGGCCATTCCATCGATAGTAAAGACAGGACAAAGCGGATCACCTGCGGCCGCGGTAAGTGTTCCGTTATGTTTTTAGATGACTAGCCTACTGTTACAGTGCCATTAGCTAGCAGCTAGATGTAATGTAACCTTAGTGACACTATTACATGAATAGGGTCACTACTATTACAGTTGTTCCCGGGCTCCATGTATCCCCTGTAATGTTAGTATTGTGTTGTCATAAACGCGCTCTATCGCCCCAGTAACAAATAAGCGGCGCAAAAGGTAACTTTCAGCACTGTAGCCTTCAACTTGCTAATGATGTGGAGGGGGGATGGGCAGTTTTTATTTTTGAGAAACAGTTAGTTACCTTGTTTGTGAAATAGTAGGCTACTCCCGTTCTGATTCTCCCCTCGACCTCAGTCTGTTCGGCATCTTGTCTATCAGCTTCCAAAGTTTGTAACTCCTCATCTGTGTATTCTGGCTCAAAACGATATGGTTCTGGATCTTGGTTTGATACCAAATAAAAATCCTCTGACAATTCCTCAAAGTCATCCATAATCACGTTCGCTACTAGCTAGTTAGTCACGTTGGTTTTGTTGACGGAACGGCGCTTCTCGGGTGCTGTGCTAATCACTCCGCCCAAGTAGCAGTGCTTCGCCTTTTGAGAAAATAGTTCCCAGCATTTAAACGTTTAAAAAATGGCTGTGTCTCATATGACCTTGTTATTTGTACACACTGTGACTATACAAATCACAACATGTAAATAGGAAAATGTTGGTGTTATTTTGTCACTTTTTGGGATTAGTATGCTAGCTGTAGCCATTTACATCCAGTCTTTGTGCTAAGCTAGGCTAGCGGTGGGTGCGTCAAACAGACTTACAGCACTCACGGAGATGAAAAAGGTATGTATGGACTTATCTAACTCTAGGGGATACGGTGAATAAGCTAAAGTCCCAAAAAGTCGGCGTGATCCTTTAAGCAGGGAAGTATCACACACACACGTGTGTACAGACACAAGCACATTGACAACGGCTCCTTTACTGTAAATGTGCCAAAAACTGAAAGCTGAATGTGTTTTACAACTGTTTAAGATTCAGGCCAACATTCCAATGAGATGCAACATTCTAATGAGATGCAACATTCCAATGAGATGCAACATTTCAATGAGATGCAACATTCTAATGAGATGCAACATTCTAATGAGATGCAACATTCCAATGAGATGCAACATTTCAATGAGATGCAACATTCTAATGAGATGCAACATTCTAATGAGATGCAACATTCCAATGAGATGCAACATTTCAATGAGATGCAACATTCTAATGAGATGCAACATTCTAATGAGATGCAACATTCCAATGAGATGCAACATTTCAATGAGATGCAACATTCTAATGAGATGCAACCAGGGTTCTACAATGAAAACTGCTCAAAGTGTTCTTAAGTAAAGAGTGTTGTCAGAGTTCTGAAACGGAATTCAAGGATCTAGACTGTAATTCAGAGATGTACTAGAATGGAGTTTTGGTATTCATTTCTCATTTTACTTCATAATCTGACATATTCCTGAGCGAAACAGGATATTCAAACATATTCAAGGATATTCAACAAAAAAACATGGATACAAATAAAGTTATTTTACTCTTGGTAAACATTATGTATTGTCAGCCAAAAGGGAAAAGGTCAGAGAGAGTAAGATTTCTACATTAAACTAGTTAAGCCTTTGTTTATTTATTTACATATTTGTAAGGTACTTTCTTTGGATTAATTGTGTTTTGTGCTGTGTGTGATTGTACTGTGTATATGTGAGCCTTTTAACCTAAGACAAATTTCTTTCACTGGTTGGTAGATAAAGTTTTTTGAATTGAATTTTGAATTTGAATTGAATTGAAGTTATTTATTTAAGTTCTGCAGCATTTTGAATGGTGTGCAAGCGACAACCAGTGTCCAGATTCTGAGAGCTACTGTTTGTTACACATTTTTTCAATATAAAGTCACACGCACATACACACACACACACACACACACAGAGACCTCAGCCAAGACACACTAACATCAATGCAATTTTCCAATAAATGATGACGTGCTTGTTCCTGGAAGTTGCCAGGTGTCGTCGCACTCCGCTAGATCAATTTATAATACTCATTCAGAAGAATCCATTCATGAACTCATGAGTTCACACTGGTTTTTATTTGATCACTGAGTAGAGAGACGATTTTTCTGCTCATGCAAACTTTATAAATCACCCCTCGAAGAAAACGCCATGAAACTCATTTTATCGGAATTATTCCGTGAGCGAAACAGGAAATTCTAAAAAACATGCAGCCAAAAAGAGTGACTAAATAGTTATTTACTATTGGTTAACATGAATGAATAACCTGTGTGGCGTATAGGTGACGTCAGCCAAAAAGGAAAAGGTCAAAGGTTAAAAGTCATTAGATTCAGTAATGTGCACTGATGAAACGCTTGCAATAGGACAAGGAACATGAAATTTTGATTTAATGCATACATTTGATGATGCATAAGTTAATAAAAGATGCATATAATATCAACATATGCACTGTGCATGAAAAAATATGCTAGAAAAACGACATTTTTAACCTTTGCAATCTAAAAATTTTATTCCTTTTAGTCTATCCACATTTTCGTCTCATTAAAATAATTTTCATTAACATATCTCAAGTCTTAAATCAGGAAAC
Source organism: Scardinius erythrophthalmus (assembly GCF_964197995.2). Lineage (NCBI taxonomy): Eukaryota > Metazoa > Chordata > Actinopteri > Cypriniformes > Leuciscidae > Scardinius > Scardinius erythrophthalmus. Next base: position 4,964,779 of record NC_138244.1, read on the forward strand.
TTTGACTTTTTACTTATAAAATTAAGTGAATTTGTTCCTAAAACAAGAACAAATATCTGGCAAAAGTTTATTTTTCTGGCAGATGTTTATATGATACATTTTTCAGAAAACCAAAATCAAGTAAATGTATCTTGATTTTAGAATGTATAGAAAATCTTTATTTTCTGTTTGTTTTTGCAGTATAAATTGACTTTTTAATTTTTATTTGTGGACATTTGTACTTAAAAGCTCTGTACCATGTGATCACGGACACGTTTCAGAGACGGATTGAAGGTGAAAGCGTCAGAGGTTCATTAGCAGCGCGGGTTCACAAGTCATAACCGTCTGCTGTCCTTCTAAATGAAGTCATTCTGAAGCGCTGCTGCGGCTCAGGAAGCGCCTACGGTGTGTGTGTGTGTGTGTGTGTGTGTGTGTGTGTGTGTCATCTGAGGGAGGCTACGAGAGGAGCCAACAGGATATTAAACAGGCCGATGTCTATCGCAGGGGGCAGCGGAGCAAACTCATCTGTCTGACCAGCACATGTCCGCACATCTTCACTTACAACTTTCAAAACTCGTTATGCTTTGAGATTTTGGCTCTAAACATGCTTTGACATTTTGTGATCATGCAGTGACATTCATACTACTTTTAAGAGCGTGCAAATAATTGTTGGGGTCACATTATATCAGCACGATTAATCATTACAAGATTGCGATCTTGATTCAAACACCCACGTGATCTTATTCCTAAATGAGTGTCTATTAAACCGCAGCGAACATTCAGATCTGCGTTCTGACCCAGAGAGAGAGCGGTTGTCTGTTTAGGTCTTTTCAACCACACAGTATCTGTGTTACAAATTATCACAGAAGTACTGGGATAAAAGGTTATACAGTAGTTTGGATATGAACACTGATGTCTCTGTTCAAAATAGAGGAAATCATCTTTTGAAAGTAACTTGATGCTTCAAATAAAGATTGTATAACAGAGTTACACCAGTAGGTGGCGACAAGAGATTGTTAAAAATGTATTTGTAGTTGATTGATTCATTCATTTATTTAAGAGATTTGTTCAAAAACACTGATTCGTCCAGTAATGAAACAGGTGAAGTCTTTGTGAGTGAGTCATTGAATCATTCATTCAAAAGATTCGTGCAAAAATGCTGATTCATCCAGTGGTGAAACAAGTTAAGTATTTATGAATGAGTCATTGAATCATTCAATTAAACGTCTTTATTTTTTAAATATTTAAAGGGGTGGTTGAATATGATTTCACTTTTCTAACTTTAGTTAGTGTGTAATTGTAAAGGACTCTATTTTGTGAAGTTAGGTGGAAGGCTAGTCCACTACGGAACTCCGGCAAGAAGTATGACAGGAGACAGAAGATTGTGAACTGTTTATCTCTTCAGGATGTGTCAATATACATGTCCAACATTATACAGCCATTAGCTATAACTGAGGTGGTAGAATGTGGTTTAGTCTGAAATAAACAAATAAAGATATATAAGAATATGTATGAATACAGTAAACATAAAGATTCACCTCAGTATACATCATCTATATATGTTTATATTGTCCACAGCGCGGCAAATAGCGCTAAACATGTACACGTGAATTACACTGGCATCACTCGCCTCTGAACACATTAATCACGATATGAACATAACGACAACAATCGGATGTACAGCTGCTACATGAAAGTGTTAATATATCTCGATATAACAGCTAAATATAAGGATAATTGAACTTACATTCATGCACGCACATTTACCACTCGTAGAACATGGCGGCAGAAACGAAACTAAGAGTAAACTGAAACCGCTCTGGCGGAATGCACGTCAGCGCGCTGTTCGTGCGTAACAGCGTAATACACATTAAAGGGCTACCAATACCAAATGTATAAGGAATTTAGTACAGCCGCCCCCAGATTAGCATAGCTAAAATGTAGAAGATATAAATTCCTTAGTTCTTAACATCGGTTTCATCACCGTCTGGGAGTGCTGGGAGTTGAACTAGCTTAGCCACAGGTCGAAGATACAGACGATCCTTTATTCTGACCTTTGCTGACCTAATATGACCATCTTCGCTGGGAACCAGACTCTCAACCCTACCAACAGGCCAGTGAGCACGAGGCAGTTGTGGATCCACCACCATTACCGCCGTACCCTGAGTCAGATCCTGAGTCTCACGCTGCCACTTAAGACGAGGCTGGAGGTTAGGTAGGTAATGCCGGGTATAATACGCCCAAAAGTGATCAACTACAGTCTGGGCATGGCGCCATCGACGCTTAGACAGAGGCTCTGGAGTGTAGACCACTTGGGGTAGCGAAGAGTCCCGCCGCCCCATGAGGAGGAAGTTGGGCGTGACTGGGTCTACATCAGCAATGTCAGACGAGACATAACCCAGTGGCTTACTATTCAGGATACCCTCTATCTCCACTAACACAGTGTGCAAGACATCTTCAGGCAGGGATTGACTTCCTACAACAACCTGCAGGGCTGATTTCACAGATTTGATCTCTCGCTCCCATGTGCCGCCAAAATGCGGCGCCGCAGGGGGATTCATCTTGAAAGTGATCTGATAGTCAGCCAGCCGTTCCTGCAGTTGAGGTTCCATTTTCCTGAAGGCTTCTCTCAGCTCTGTTTCGGCACCTCTGAAATTAGTCCCTTGGTCAGAGAGAATTTCCGACGGAGTACCCCTCCGTGCCACGAAACGTCTCAGGGAAAGCAAGAAGGCATCGGCATCCAGGCTATTGAGGAGATCAAGGTGTATGCAGCGGGTAGTCAGACATTTGAAGATCACACCCCATCTTTTCTCTGAACGGCGGCCTACTTTGACAATGAAGGGCCCGAAACAGTCGACACCTGTCGAGAAGAATGGTGGTTGATGAAGTCGTAGACGAGCCAAGGGTAGATCAGACATAATGGGTACTGTTGGCTTAGCCCTCCACCTCTGGCATTGAACGCACCCCCTCTGGTGTTGCCTCACTGCTTGCCTGCCTCTCAGGACCCAGTAGTGACGACGGAGCTCAGCAAAAACTCTGTCCGGACCGGGATGAAGTAAGCGTTCATCAAAGTCTTGGATAAGGAGCTTGGAAACAGAATGATGGGGGTCTAAAACTGCCGGATGAGACTCGGTTGGACTCAGGCCTTCCAATCTCCGGAGCCGTCCTCCAACTCGAATTAGACTTAATGATTGATCAAACTCCGGTGCCAGAGTGTTCAGACGACTGGAAGGGGCCACTGGTTTGCCTGCCTTCAAGGCTTTGAACTCTAAAGGGAAGGACTCAACCTGAGACCGACTTAACAAAAACGCTTCAGCGCTCCGATAATCAGGGCTCTGAGTTCCTGCATCTAAGTTGGCCGCCCCGTAAAGGGACTGGTATGTTGCCTTAACCAAGGCTTTCCAGGAGGTAAATTGAGCTGCGTCGGGCATTTGCGGACTTTGGTCATCTACAATTAGTCCACAGAATACAGTCTTTCTGGTTTCTGAGGAATCATCTCGATTCTCCATAGGGGGTATAGCTGGCCACTGATCTGGTGATCCACGGAGGAAATGAGGTCCCTGATTCCACCGACTGGGAGTTGCCAGCTCTACCAATGTCTTCCCCCGGGTGATGTCGTCTGCCGGGTTATTTGCTGAGTCCACATATCTCCATGAGTACAGGTCAGTCAATTCCTGGATTTCGGCCACTCTAGTGCCGACAAATACTTTATACCGGCAGGACTCAGACCGTATCCAGGTCAAGACGGTAGTAGAGTCAGTCCAGAGTGTTGTCGACTCAATATGAATGGTCAGCTCTTGCAATAGAAGCTTAGCGAGCTGTGCACCCGCCAAGGCTGCACAAAGTTCCAACCGCGGCATTGTCAATTGTCGCTTTGGAGCTACCCTTGACCTGGCCATCACGAAGGAAGTGTGGACTTCACCCTGTTGCTCGATAAGCAGATATGCTACTGCTCCGTATGCCACTTCGGCGGCATCACAGAAAATGTGTAAGCTGAATCGGGACGCCTCCACCTTGAAATGAGAAGGGATGTAACAACGGGGAAACACAACCATGGCAAGGTTAGGTAACTCATGTTCCCATGCTCTCCAGCTCTCAAGCAGATCTGTGGGAAGGTTTGGGTCATCCCAGCTTCTCGGTTTAGCCCAGAGCTTTTGGACTAAAACTTTAGCCCTGGTGGTGAAGGGGTTGACAAACCCTAAAGGGTCATATTGAGATGCCAGGACTTTGTAGATGTGTCTCATTGTCGGGAGACACTCTGTCGTCGGGCGGTGTCTGTAACCCAGACGATCATTGAGGCAATGCCACATCAGACCTAGAGCCGGCTCCTGAGGGTCAGAATGATTCTTCTGCAGCCATAGCTCTATACTCTGTGATTTCGCATTTGCTGGTAAGTGCTCGACCACTGAGGGGACATTGCTGGCCCACTGCCGTATTTCGAACCCCCCAGATGCAAGAAAGGATCTCATCTTGTCGACTAACTGCCTGGCTTGCTCCACAGTGGGAAGACTCTGTAGACAGTTGTCCACATAGAAGCTCTGTTCTATGGACTGTCTTACTCCTTCGTCACCTGCCTGCTGATCTCTGACATGCTTCTGCAGTGCGAAGGTCGCACAGCATGGGCTGCAGGTTGTTCCAAAAGGCAAGACTTCCCACTGGTAGATATCAGGCTGATCTTCTTTCCGCATGTTTCGCCAGATGAACCTCAGAAGAGGTTTGTCCTCTGGTAGGAGTCTCACCTGATGAAACATAGCACGTATGTCTCCGCTGATAGCAACTCGATGCTGTCGGAATCGAATGAGAACTCCCAGTAATGAAGCACCAAGACATGGGCCAGGAAGGAGCTGCTGGTTGAGGGACAGACCTTGATGGATGAAGGAACAGTTGAAAACTAGTCTATCCTTACCATTGTGGTGGACAAGATGATGTGGGATGAACCATGATTCCTTATCCATATGTAGAAGTTCTGGCGGGACCTTAACAACATATCCTGCATCCAAGAGCTTCTGGATCTCAGCCTCATAAACCTTAGCCTTCTCTGGATCCCTGCTCAAGCGTTTCTCCGTACCCCTGAGATTGGGTAGAACTGACTCCCTAGTACCCTTCAATGGTGGTGCATTTGGAGAGCGTACAAGGGGGGTAGCATAACGCCAGATTCCGTCCACTTCCACACGCTGAGTTTTGCTCTCCAGTAATTCCATGGCCACTTGGTCCTGTCGTGATCGCGTTACCAGCTTCTCGTTGCGGTAAGGAAGAATGTCCAACTGCCACAGCCTTTCTACTTCTTGGAGTATAGGATCTCGCACTGATGAAAGGGAAGTGAGCAAACACTGTTGAGGTGATATTTGGTGTGGAAGAAGCCCGTCTGGTCCCTGGAGAACCCAACCGAGCTGCGTATGTACAGCTGCTGGTCCGCCATCTGGGCCTAATCTGGTGGGCTCCTTTGCAGTGATTAGACCTGGGTAATCAGATCCAATTAAGAGAAGGGGCTGAATCTTGCTGAATGATGGAAGAGGAATACCCCTCAGATGACAGTAACTCCTCTGAAGTCTCTTGCTAGGGTACGTCTGCTCAGTCAAGGTCAGGAGAGGTGCAGAGAACACACCAGCAAGGTTATACCTCTCTTTTGGCCTGGACTGGGATGAGAGCTGAAACTGGACAGACTGTCCCTCCAGCTGGGTAATATCATGACGAATGGTACGAAGGGCCATAACTTCCTTCTTTCCTTGTAGGCCTAGCTGCTGGACTGCTGCGGGAAGAATAATGCTGCGCTGTGCACCATCATCAAGGATCGCGTAGGTTTGTATAGACTTCTCACCTTTCCACAGTAACACGGGGGTGACCTTTAGAAAGACCCGTCCTGTATGGCTAGGTGGTGTCACATAGATGCGGTCACTGGAGGTTGTAACTAGCATGATGCTCGGGCCTTGCTGTGCTATGCGATGAAGAACTCTAAGATGCACGTCCCCACATTCTCCGCATGGTTTTCTCAATGTGCACTCATTACAATTGTGGTTGGTGCGTCCGCATTTCCAGCATCTCTTACCTTCTTTTATCCACTTGATAAGTCGCTCAGGTGGGCATTCAGTGATCTCATTGCACTGAGAGAGGTAGTGCTCTTCACTATGACAGAACAAACACTGCCGCTTTGTTCTCTGAACTAGTTGCTGGTTTGGAAGAGCCTCTGTTCGGACATGCTTTACTTCTTTAACCTCCTTGGGCTGATTACTACCATGATAAACGGAGATGGCCCGGGTCTGTGGCTTAACAATAGCTGGACGCTCTCTACGTGGAGCTGGAGCCTTCTCAGTGTGGTACCGTTGAGCCATCTTTGATGAAAGCCGTTGGGCTTCGGCCTTGACCTTCAACCACTCTGCAAGATCGTGCAAATTATATGGATTAAGACTGTCCGTGTTCAGTCTTCCCCTTAGTTGTAAGTGCTCTATGAATCCATCCCTGTAGTGTTTAGGGAGTTTACTAAGCAACCTGTCAACATGACCGGTACAGGTAAGCTCTCTTCCTTGTGGTCCCTCAAGAGACATAAGCATACCCACCAGAAGATCAATGTTAAGAGCAAAGTTCTGGAATGCTCTTGAATCTCCAGCCTTGATATCTGGTAAGTTCATTAGAGCCGCAACTTCACTTTGTGCAAGCTGGTGAGGTTGGCCATATTGGCGCTGCAGGGCTGCCATGGCTGCTGTGTAAGGTGCAGGGTGATGACGGCATGCTTGGGCTATCAGCTTTGCTTCGTCAAGGACCAACTGCTCCATCAGCACGCGATACTTGTAATGTTCTGTGAGCTCAGTGTGGGGGTTCAGCAGATTATCAAGGGCTATTTTCAGATCTGTGAACTCTCTTTCACTGTCATTCACAAGTTTTGGTAGCGATGGGACTGGGACTGGTTGGAGCGGAGGTGCAGCAGGTACTGGCTGATATACTGGACGTGCGTGTGAGGCCAGATATGGCATAGTGGATGCAACTGGAGGAGGATGCCAGTTCTGCACTGATGACTGAATGGAGGGCTGCGGTGTGTAATATCCTGTGACCATGGGTGATGGCTGATACGAGTGTGGCACATGTGTTGGTTGGCTATGTGCAGGGATCTGTAATTGGTAAACTGGTGGCACCAGAGTGTTTTGTATTGTCGTGGCTGTAGGTAGCTTCAATGACGTGATAGTTTGCGGCAAAGATGATATAAGATTATAGGAAGCAGGAGAGGATATTGCACTGCATGCCACTGCTGTCTGTCTCGCGTATGCAGCTGCTGGCATCTGAATAAAGGGTTGTGGTGTAGGTGTGCTGTACACTATATGAGGTGTAGTCGGAGATGTCTGCCACCGTACAGATTGATGTGGTTCCCTGGGCACCCCAAGGCATGGAATGAGCGTCTCTGTATTCAGTAACGGGATGGCGGGAACTGCAGTAGCCTTTGGCCTGACAATGGGTGGTGAGTAAGCTTGAGCCTGTTCCATTCGCTCGGAAAATGGAGAAACAGTGCCACTACTTGATGACTCACACTCTAACTTGCTGTTATCTCGGTGCTGTGGTACTGGAGATGTGTAATAAGAAAAAGAAGGAGATCTACCAACATCTAGCTGCTCCACCAGGCTGCTGAGCCCCATATCTATACTTCCCCCACTGACTATGGCAGTACCTCGTCCATACTGCAGAGATGATAACTCGTGTCTTGTCGGCTGGACCCCAATCGAGGCGGGCTCGGCCTGCCCACTGAAGGTCAACGGTGCCGCTGCATGATCCATCTTCAGCTGCTGATATGTCTCGTGAGGCCCAGTAACTGGCAGAAGGGATTTAGGCAAGGCTACCTCATAAGCTTGCAGATATGAAGGGATCTGACGCGCTCTGGCTTGCATTTGAGCAGGATGCGTGGTATCTGGAGAATAACATGTTCTCTGTGGCTCCATGTCACCGTAGTGGCTATAGCATCCGGCTCGAAGGACCAAATGTAAAGGACTCTATTTTGTGAAGTTAGGTGGAAGGCTAGTCCACTACGGAACTCCGGCAAGAAGTATGACAGGAGACAGAAGATTGTGAACTGTTTATCTCTTCAGGATGTGTCAATATACATGTCCAACATTATACAGCCATTAGCTATAACTGAGGTGGTAGAATGTGGTTTAGTCTGAAATAAACAAATAAAGATATATAAGAATATGTATGAATACAGTAAACATAAAGATTCACCTCAGTATACATCATCTATATATGTTTATATTGTCCACAGCGCGGCAAATAGCGCTAAACATGTACACGTGAATTACACTGGCATCACTCGCCTCTGAACACATTAATCACGATATGAACATAACGACAACAATCGGATGTACAGCTGCTACATGAAAGTGTTAATATATCTCGATATAACAGCTAAATATAAGGATAATTGAACTTACATTCATGCACGCACATTTACCACTCGTAGAACATGGCGGCAGAAACGAAACTAAGAGTAAACTGAAACCGCTCTGGCGGAATGCACGTCAGCGCGCTGTTCGTGCGTAACAGCGTAATACACATTAAAGGGCTACCAATACCAAATGTATAAGGAATTTAGTACAGTAATGTTGCTGTTTGAGCATAAACAACATCTGCAAAGTTACTACGCTCAAAGTTCAAAGCAAAGGGAGATATTTGCTTTTACAGAAATCACTTTTTAAGGACTACAACAAACGGCTGGTAGAGACTACACCACATTCCTCCCGGGTTAGTGACATCACCAACCCTAAAATTTACATAAACCCCGCCCCCTGAACACGATTTATAGATTATCAAGACAGAATATGCTAATCAATGGCACATACACATAAGCTACTTTCACCAACTAACGATTCAGAAATGTTGTCTACATGTTGTCACTTCTTCTTGATTCTCTCCATCATTGTCTGACTTCGATTTGAACATAAAAGGCTAAAAGTTTTTTAAATTTTCAGTGCATCTCTGTGTGAGGTAAAAGGACACAAGCTCTTGAAGCTCCACCCCCTGTGCCGGGAGCAGCAGCTCATTTGCATTTAAAGGGACAGACACAAAAACGATGCGTTTTTGCTCACCCTCAAAAAGTGACAACTTTAACATGCTGTATAAAAATATCTGTGGGGTATTTTGGCATTAAACAAAAGCTGTAGACTTTTAATTTGTACAAAACCACTTAAAAATTTGATGTCAGTACGATTCTTTTTAAGGATGCATTAAATTGATCAAAAGTGACAGTAATGACATTTATAACATCACAAAATATTTCTGTTACAAATAAAAAGTTCTTTTGAACTTTATAGTCATCAAAGAATCCTGGAAAACGTGGGGGAAAAAATCAGCTTTTATCACAGGAATAAATTCAATTTGAAATTATATTCAATCAGAAATCATAATAATATTTCACAATATTACCGTTTTTACTGTATTTTTGATTAAATACATGCAGCCTTGGTGAGCAGAAGAGACTTATCGAAAGATGAAACCTTAAGAATCTTGCAATATTGCAAATATCATTAACTAACCCATTAACGAAGGCGGCCCGATACACGTGGCACGCAATGCAACAGGTCTGCTTTCCTTTCCCAGTCACCTCGTTTCTCATTTTACTGTGAGTACAGCAATATTCAGCACACCATAAAAGATTTTAACAGCGTATGTTTATCACTGGGCCCTCATAACCCATAACACACTGCATGCTTTATGAGCACACGTCATATTTTAGCATTTCCAGCATTACCTGCTCTACATTCACAAAAGGATTTGGTTAGTCTTAGACTCGACTGGAAGCTTTCGGAGTAAATCCAATGCAAGATATTACGCAAATAACCGGCGGTTCATTCCAGTTCATCAAACCTGTAATCAGGCTGTACAAGAAGAGACGAGCTTCACTCCAGAAGCTTTTAAGTCTTTCTCGGTGACCTTTGGACGCAGATTTAATCTCATAATCATCAGCTTTAATGTTTAAATGTAAGCCATGTGTGCTGCTCGATAAGACCACGCGGCGAGCTGTTCGCCGGATCAAAAAGATCCACAGGCCTGGAATAACGTCTCCAAATCAAAGATGAAACGCCATTCCCTGGCTTCATGCCTCCGTCAGACTTACATTACCTTAGTGAGCGCTGATGGTGACGGAGGAAAATATGCCCACGGCCAGAGACCTTCCTGTCTGAGTTTAAACGCTTGATAGAATAACAATACAATGTTTCAGTTCTGATTCATTGAGCCATGAATCCAAAAAGCCTGTCAAAACATCTCTGAGCCGCAGCAAACCAACAACCGGACACGAGGAGAAACTAACCCTCTTCATCATCATTTACTCGCTTAAGCTTATGTATATATATATTGTGTCCATGCACTATGAAACTGTGTTAAACTGAATATTCAGTTACTGTATGGTAAATGGTATGGTTTATTTATTTATTTTATTATAATAACTTAATTTAAGTCATTTAAGTAATAAATAACATACATATAAATATATACACAAGATAATGACTTTTTGCCATAGGTAGTTTCAGCAACTTGATCGGTAGTTTAGAGGCATGTTTCCAATATTTTGCAATTTATATATACATACATACATATATATATATATATATATATATATATATATATATATATATATATATATATATATATATATATATATATATATATATATATATATATATATATATATATCATACTTTTTTTTCTTTTTTTCTATGACAAAAAAAATAATAACATATTGAATAAAACAAAATGCAGTGATGCAGGCTCTTGCATGTTTCATAACTGTTTATGAATCATCAAGCTTGAAAACTGCTTAAACTCGTTCTGTTTTTCACATAAAGCATCATATGTCTTCAGAAGTCTTGGAATATTGTGCATGAATCACACAAGCCAGTGTTACAGTAATTTTAGGCAGTTTTCCACATTATTTTGGTCTGTATCGCTGTTTTTTTTATATCCCCATTCAGTTTCATTTCAAGTGTTGTTCAAAACATCTTATGTCTTCCAAATAAAGAATGTAACATGGGTTTGAAACAACACAAATATAATCAGAGAATATATTTATATGTATGCATGCATGCATGTATTAATTGTCAAAATATTGGAAACATGCCTCTAAACTACCGACCAAGTTGCTGAAACTACCTATGGCAGAAAGTCATCATCGTCCCTGAGCCACACACACTCTATACACTCGAACGCAACATAAACCTTGGATATGGGAAGCTCTAAAACACACACATGCACACTGTGGGAAGTTTCCGTCATACACTCACTCACACACACATATGTTATAGATACAGACTCCAGTAGGCTTGCTTTGATAAGAGATTTGACTAAAATAACAATCGACGGCAGCATCCCGTGAAAACCACCCACAGGGAAGAGCAGATTGACAGGGAAGTGCAGATCCACAGGGATACACAGGGAAGAGCAGATCCACAGGGAAGAGCAGATTGACAGGGAAGAGCAGATCCACAGGGAAGAGCAGATCCACAGGGATACACAGGGAAGAGCAGATCCACAGGGAAGAGCAGATTGACAGGGAAGAGCAGATCCAATGGGAAGAGCAGATCCACTGGGAAAAGCAGATCCACAGGAAAGAGCAGATCCACAGGGAAGAGCAGATCAGATCCACAGGGAAGAGCAGATCCACAGGGAAGAGCAGATCCACTGGGAAAGAGCAGATCCACTGGGAAGAGCAGATCCACTGGGAAAAGCAGATCCACAGGGAAGAACAACAGGGAAGAGCAGATCCACTGGGAAGAGCAGATCCACTAGGAAAAGCAGATCCACATGGAAGAACAACAGGGAAGAGCAGATCCACAGGGAAGAGCAGATCCACTAGGAAAAGCAGATCCACATGGAAGAACAACAGGGAAGAGCAGATCCACAGGGAAGAGCAGATCCACTGGGAAAAGCAGATCCACAGGGAAGAACAACAGGGAAGAGCAGATCCACTGGGAAGAGCAGATCCACTAGGAAAAGCAGATCCACAGGGAAGAACAACAGGGAAAAGCAGATCCACAGGGAAGAGCAGATCCACTGGGAAAAGCAGATCCACAGGGAAGAACAACAGGGAAGAGCAGATCCACAGGGAAGAACAACAGGGAAGAGCAGATCCACAGGGAAAAGCAGATCCACAGGGAGGAGCAGATCCACTGGGAAAAGCAGATCCACAGGGAAGAACAACAGGGAAGAGCAGATCCACTGGGAAGAGCAGATCCACTAGGAAAAGCAGATCCACAGGGAAGAACAACAGGGAAAAGCAGATCCACAGGGAAGAGCAGATCCACTGGGAAAAGCAGATCCACAGGGAAGAACAACAGGGAAGAGCAGATCCACAGGGAAGAACAACAGGGAAGAGCAGATCCACAGGGAAGAGCAGATCCACAGGGAAGAGCAGATCCACTGGGAAGAGCAGATCCACAGGGAAGAGCAGATCCACAGGGAAGAGCAGATCCACAGGGAAGAACAACAGGGAAAAGCAGATCCACAGGGAAGAGCAGATCCACTGGGAAAAGCAGATCCACAGGGAAGAACAACAGGGAAGAGCAGATCCACAGGGAAGAACAACAGGGAAGAGCAGATCCACAGGGAAGAGCAGATCCACAGGGAAGAGCAGATCCACTGGGAAGAGCAGATCCACAGGGAAGAACAACAGGGAAGAGCAGATCCACTGGGAAGAGCAGATCCACAGGGAAGAGCAGATCCACTGGGAAGAGCAGATCCACAGGGAAGAGCAGATCCACTGGGAAGAGCAGATCCACAGGGAAGAGCAGATCCACAGGGAAGAGCAGATCCACAGGGAAAAGCAGATCCACAGGGAAGAGCAGATCCACCTTACATTCACATCTGACACTCATATGGAGCAGCTCTGATGATGGACACAGACATCACACTGTACATTTAATGGTTTATTATACAATTTATATGATTTTGTTATTATAGATTAACTCTTAATTATATTGTCATTATTTTATTATATCCTATTTGTATTTAATAAATAAAATAAGTTATACATATAAATGTAAATATTCTATATATATGACACAAGTTGTTATAAATATATATATATATATATATATATATATATATATATATATATAATTTTTATTATTATTATTATTTTTGTAAAATAGTAATAAATCATATATTATTTAATAGTTAATTTACACTAAGGTCTACTGGATTTTTGTTCAGGATAGTAAAGAAATATTTTTTATTTAAAAAAATTGTCTTTAATATTTAACAATAATGCTTAACAACAAATGTTATTGTTGTCAATATTTCCCCACTCTGACATGTCGAACTATTTTTGTTTCTAAAATGATTTATGTTTACACTACTAAGCGAGAAACCATTTGTGCAAGACACAGAACGCAGAGGCTTTTGAGTCATAGTTCATAAGATTACATTTTTATTTAATTATTTAAGTATTTTTTCTATAATAAATAGAACAAACTAAATTGAATAAAATATTATAAAATAAATATGATATAAAATATAGATTTTTGTGTGTGTGTGTGTGTGTGTGTGTGTGTGTGTATATGAATGATGTAATGCTGACCTGCAGTGGATCAAGCCCTCAGATCAACACAACGCAGCAATGCTAAGAACGAGCTCGTGTTGCATTATGAATTGCAGTCGGACATATTTCATAACACAATAACACAGACATTTGTATGGAGTTTCAGGTCTGAAGCATGCGAGCGCACCCCACACGATGCCTGTCACGTCCCATGGTTTTGTTGGTAGAGCCGTGGCATCCCGAGTCAACAGGGTCCGGGTCACCGGCTGTTTAAACAGCGCCGGTTAATCCCGCTGGCTGTGTTTAGCTTGACCGGTATGCGAACGGAAGTTTTCTGGTTGAGTCAGTGCTGGGAAATACCCCTAAACGTGTGAAACCATGCGGACCAGGGCTTTCCGGAAACTTCTGCCAGCGCAGACATGGTCCACACATGTGTGAGTTTGACCAGGAGGCAAGAATAGCCTACATTTATTATTATTGTCGTTGGATATTAAATATGAATTATTACTTTAAAAAATCCTTTAATATCCTGAACAAGAATCCAGCAGACTTTAGTTCAAATTAATCCTCTGGAAAAGAGCCCCTTTTTCCCAATTTACTGCCATAGCCGAAATCTCTCTCTCTCTCTCTCTTCCCCCCCCCCTCTCTCTCTCCGTCTCTCTCCCTCTCCTCGAGCAACTCAATCCCGCGCTGAAATAAAGCCCCAGTGTAAAGCGAGGCTCAGTCTCTGTCAGTCTCAGGCCACGGCCCGCATGTATAATGTCTTCTTCCACACATGTGACAGAACAGAGCTCTTTCTATAGGCCACCGGCCATATGGTGACCAGGACTGGACGTGTGTGTGTGTGTGTATGGGCCCTTCAAGCCCAGCTAATATACATACACGGCAGGGTGAGAGCTAGTGTTACATCCCTCCTTCTCTATTCATTCATTCACTCTCTCATTCATTCATGGCGGGGGAGGCAGGCCCTTTATCACCAAGAGTTAACCTCTCTTTTCCCTACGAGCAAACAATGAGGATAAAGAAGTCTAGAGGAGCAGAGCGCCTGAAGTCTGGGACGCAGACGTGTTCGGAAAGCGCTCACACACACATACGCGCAACACAAGCGTGTTTTAACCCTTTCTGGGAATGAATGGGCCTGGATCCTGCTAACCAGATGGCGAACGCGAACGGTCAACGTTTCGGGTCCAACGTCAACGTGCCATGAAGAATGAAGGTGACAGGTGTGCAAATGCCCGTCTGTACGTATATCTAATGAGTTCATCAAACCGGGGGCGAGAACTACACCGCGCCGCACTAGACAGATATTAGCACACAAGCTTAGTTATTTACGTCAATGTTGCAGCTAACTTTGAATTTTTTTTCCAAAAAAGCAAAACATTTTCACTTTATAGAACGCGAGTTTTAAACAAAACACTTAAAACAGTTAAATAATACAAAAAATTATAATAAAAATAATAAATAAAAATAAAATAAAAATACAAATATTTGTAATAAAATATTTATTAAAATATTTTTATAATAAAAATATTTAACAAATATAAATATTTAAATAATATAGTAATATAATTACATGATTACATGTACCATTAAACTATTAATCTTATTGAAAAATAAATTATATTAAATTCATTTATTTGTAATTTTATATATTCATGTATGTATGTATATAAATATATATATATATATATACATACATACATACATACATAATATATATACATATTATAATTACATTATTATTAGAAAAATAACAAGTTAAAAATAAAAGACTTAAAACAGTAAAATAATATAACAAATTATAATATTATAAATAAGCTTATAATATAAATATTTAAATAATATAACATTATTATTAGAAAATAAATCTGTCAAAATGTATTAGAAAATCATCTACACATCATGAAACATGAGTAATAAATATTTAAATAACAGAGTAATATACTTGCATTATTAGCCTATATATAATATTAAATTCTTATTCTTATCTTTATTTATTCAAAATTGCAAAAAAATAAAATAATATAAATAATAATAATATACTGGAATATGTATTTAAACTAACATCAATACATCATTAATAATATTAATGTAAAAAATAAAATATTTAAAATATAATATAGCCTAACATAATATAGCTTAATATAATATAATATAGAATAATATAATATAGCATAATATAGCCTAATATAATATAATATAATATAATATAATATAATATAATATAATATAATATAATATAATATAATATAATATAATATAATATAATATAATATAATATAATATAGCCATAATATAGCCATAATATAATATAAAATAATATAATATAATATAATATAATGTAATATAATATAATATAATATAATATAATATAATATAATATAATATAATATAATATAATATAATATAATATAATATAATATAATATAATATAATATAATATAATATAATATAATATAATATAATAGCACAGATGGTGGGAACGCATCTTAAACTAAAGTTCAGGACTGTTTTAAAAACACAGATGCTGAAACAACAGTTCAACATCAGATCAACAATTTAATAACGGCACAGACTTAGTTTCTGCATCAGACGTTCTCTGCTCTGAGACCAGTTTACTGTACGAACACCTCACCGTAACCAGACAGACCGCTGACCTGAGAACAGCCCATTCAGCGGCGTCATAAATAAGGTTTCCTGACAGGCTCTGGTGGGCTTTTGTGCGAGAGCTGTTTGCGCTGGTCTGGCCGATCGAGGCTTGTTTGCTCAGAGAGAGATAGAAGAGGTGATAGAGGAGTCTCTCCATTTGTTTAACTCCACGCCATTCAGCTCTCAGGACTCGGACAAACAGAGGCCGTTAAACGGGCCTCACTTTGGCTGACGTTCGGATACGTGCCGCTCACATCCCGTGGGAAGAACGCTAGTGGGAATTACAAAAACACAAAAAATAACAGTCTGAAAGGCCACACGGATGTAATTTGATTGAACTCACAACAGACGGAGCCTGAGAATTATTATTTTAAATCCCATAGGTGGACGTGGCAATTCATCAATCTGAGCGTAAACAAATTAAGCATATCTCGTCCAATCAGAGCGCGGCACGAAAATTAGCCATTGTGTGAAACAATGTGCACATAAACAGGGGCCAGTGACTCCGTCCTCAGCGTGTAACCACCGACTTTACATCAATGATGCTAATTTGTATAACTAGCACTCCGCCGGGACGAGGGCTATTCATATTCAAATAAAACTGAGAGAGACACAGAGACGCGCACAATGGCAAGTCAGTAAACATCACTGCCAATGTGTGATAGAAACATTAGATCCACACAAAGACCTTATAAAACATTACAAAACGCCATTATTTTCAGGAAATCTGAAAGATGATAACATGACGTATACTAATGCACTGCAACAGAGTCGTCCGTTTGCCATCCTGAATGAAGCATTACGGTTATTCACCGAGCAAACACAATCTCTGTGTTGTGTTGGGTGATATTTCAATACTTTACAACCTTTTTATGTATTTTTTAATGATTTCTGTATTTTACTCTGAAGTGGCTTAAAACTTTATTTATTTTTTTATGTATTTTTTATGATTTATGAATTTTACTCTGAACATTTATTCAGAGTAAATTGAATAAATTTATTCATTTATCTATTTTTCAGTGCAAGGCGTAAAATGTAGGTAAAATAATCAAGACATTAGGAAAATGTGTAATATTTGTTCTAATTATGTAATTAGGCTTTAAAAAAAGGAAATACCAAAAAAAGGTAACAGTTTCTATGAAGCCCATGTTTATAATGAATTATAGCTCCATTTATACTTATTTATGAGTATTACTATTCTATAAATATATTTATAAAGACCCATAATGCATTATAAGAACAGTTATAGTTGCATTTATATTATTATTTTTTATAATTCCTTGTACTTCTTGCAAGTCATGCATTTGCTTTTTAATGCGCATGCTCATAATCCATTATTCACTGATTAGTGTGAATTAGTCATTAGTATTAATTAGTCAGTCGTATGGTTCCATGAATGCATTTATAAATATGCAAACTGCATTGCCATAATGTTATATATTATACAGTTATGACCTTTTAGTAATTCAGATTTATTTCTCTCAAATAAGTAAATATATTGTTATTATTATTAACTGCATTTATTATTATTATAGAATTGTACACCATTCTAAATATGTCTAAATGTCTAACAATTCAGTTTTTCATATTATATTTATCAGAAATTTATTAGTATTACTATTAATTGCATTTATTATTATAGATATAGGAAGACATTTTTTATTTATATTATATCTCTTATAATTATATATATCTTTATATATCTTTAGTTAGACTTTAGTTAGACTTTATATATATATATATACAATACATACATACACACACATATACATATATACACACACATATACATATATATATATATATACATATATATATATAAACATTTTATTATTTATATATATATATATATATATATATATATATGTGTGTGTGTGTGTGTGTGTGTGTGTGTGAAATCAAGTCAAATTAATATTTCTCATTCATAAAATATTTTGGTGTTCATACAGACATCCAAAAACATTGAGTAATGATGCAAATGAATCATCAAATCAATAAAACTGGCAGTTCAAAAGGACTGATCCACATAAACTCTTCATTTAATCAGGTTTAACTCAGAAATGCTTTAAAAACATCCCAGATTTCCCAGTTTCAGCGCTCTCATATTCACAACCAGCTGTGGCACAAAGAGCATGTGCAGAACTTTAACACACACACTGAGAGAGGGTTAAAGCTGCAAATAAGGGAAACACTTCACCGATGGCTGGACTTCATGTTTTAGTTCAAAAGTGTCTAACGTGTCCCCGATTCAACACATTCCCGAACCTCCAGCGGTGTAAAACCAGTGTAAATCTGGACTCGGGCCATCAGCGTGAGAGACAGGCGTCTGCCAACGCCTCCAGCTGCTTAAACACACACATCTCCACACACACCTGCGTCAACCAGGCAAATCTCAATATATACATTTACACCCATGTGCACTTTCCCCAAATCCTCCTGAGAATCCCCAGGCCTGAAAGAGTCTTCATTTGGCAAGAGTGCTGGAGGAATCTGGACGGCGTCCAAAGTTAATATTTCTCAAAGCGTTCCCGCTGCAAGCCCGCGCTATTTAATGCAGCTTTGTTTGATTAGGAAAGTTTTGCAGCACTTAACGCTGATATTTTATTCCGCACGCTCACAACGCATATTTTTCCAGGCCGAACGAAGCCCTTGAAAGGGGAATGTGGAGCTGCGGAGATTTCATGAATGGAAACCCTGATTAATATTTCACATTAAACGACTCGCAGCTAAAATAACAGAAACGCGGTCAATTAAAGCGCTGGAGATGAAAGATAATGATTGGACATGAACAGAACGGGTCTGTCGGAGACGGGCGTGTCTGATTTGAGGGTTTTTTAGGTGAATGTCGAGAAAACATGCCATGCTCATATACTTCACCTCAAAAACAACTTAAAGAAATCATTTATTTCGGGTTTTTTAGAGCCATCAAGATCATTTCATGACAATTAAACCCTCATTTTTCATTTCCGCAATAATAATCTCATTCATACATTGATGTGGAAAAACAATGTTATTTAAATTGTAAATCATTTTTTATTAGTATTATTAAATACTTAAAGTAATGAGAATCACAATTGAAAATTGTAAAATTTTAAACTAAAAATATATCTCTATATTTTGAGGTGAATTTGGGGTGAATATGTGATTAATTATCATGAAAACATAATGGTATAAAATCAGGCTTAATTTTCTGGAAAGTAACATATAAAAGCTATTTTATTTCTGTGTTGGGGAGAGCTGTGACTTTTCTGCAAGTGGAATTAAGGATCTATAGAGGTTTAGCGTGTTTGAGGAAGAGATGGAGAGATGGAGAGAAAGAGAGCGGGAAAACTTCAAACACTTGAACTTGTGCTGTCAGCAAACAGAGATCAAACCTCACTGTCTTCAAAAAGAGATTGAAGTCTGAGTGTGTGTGTGTGTGTGTGTGTGTGTGTGTGTGTCAGGTGGAAATGCCTGCTAGTAAATGACTGGACACGTACACACTTATTAGACAGAAAGACAGGAGGAGATGCACTAAAACAGTTCAACACTTCCGTAATGTGACAACAGAATATTCTATTAGAAAGTCTATCGACAATTATTCCCCTCCGGAAAAAAACACCGGCACACATTGGTTAAAACTTATATGACATCATCTCTAAAGAAAAGTTGTGTCAGAGATTAATAATTATATTTTGATAAAAGATTACGAAGAACAACACAAGACAAGAACATCCATTAAAAAGTAAAAAAAAAAAAAAAAAGAAAAAAAGTCTATTGCCTAAAAAGATTAAATGGTTCCATGAATTTAAGATTAAAAAATAAAATAAAATAAAATATTTGCCACTTATCTGATTGTCACTTATGCAATTTATTAAATCTGATTTAATCTAAAAATAAATAAAAAACAAAAAAAATTCTGCCATTTGCAAATTATCAGATTGCACTTATGTCACAAATCTGATTTACTCTAAAAAAAAAAAGTATATATATATATACTTTTTTTTTATAAAATAAATTATTTACCTTGCTTTTGCCACTTATCTGATTCCCATTTGTCACAAATCTGATTTAATCTAAAAAATGTAAAATTAAAAAATATAAATAAAATATGATAAATAAAATAAAATATTAGATTATACTTGGTCTTTGCAATTTATTTGATTGCCACTTATGCCAAAATAAGATATAAATAAAGTAAAGTTGAAAGTGACTAATGTAGAAAGAGGGAACAGAGAATGAAAAGCAGAGATGTTTTATGAGTGCTTGCGTGTGTGTGGTTTTACTTTATTGCTTTGATGCTGTACAGACAAAACACTCGTTCCTCTGAGAGAACATTTTAAATGCATGTTTCATTTCTGCCTCATACAAGCTAAAAATAATATCTAGGTTACGATACAGCACCCCCCCCACACACACACACTTCCGCAAACAATAGTCAAGGAAACATCCTTTTTCTAGAAATCGCTATGGGAACCTATCCGTGACATGAATGAGAAGAGCTAGCTTCACTATAGCAAACGCTGAGAGTTTCAAACGTGACACGTCATGATTTTACAACATGAAACGTGATTGCGCCAAACAAACTTTAACCCTTGATGCACATCATTAAGATCGTCGCTTAGTTCATGCACTTGAAAGTTAAAAGCGTGCATGTGTGCGGCGTGCATGTGAAGTCTCTCCAGACTTAACCCAGTTAAATAAGGGTCTGGTTAACACATCTGACCGCAGAGATGGAAAAATGGTGTCAGTCGTGCTTTAAAAACCTCTAAAAAGATGAAAATAAGGAAGTCCAGACCTCCTCTGAGTCGAGCTAAAAACAGACAGTCATCTGGGTCTTCAGTGCACGCTTTGTGTTCATCCTGACCTCTGAACCCTCGTTTCATGCTGGTCTTTATCATCCTGGAAAACTGAACACTTTAAATATGACTTAATGTTCATAGTTCACAGTATAAACACCTCATAATGTAGGCGTACGAAAAAGGGCTGTTTTTGTCATGTTGAGATGCAAAACCTGCACTATAATGTCTAAATGGCAGGTTTAATAAAGACAAATCGTTTGATTTAAGGACACTGTAGAAATGATTTAGTGACTCGCAAACCTGCTGGAATAACATTGGGAATACTTGTGAACAACTAAGCTGGTGGTAAATCTAAAATAAAATAAAATAAAATAAAATAAAATAAAATAAAATAAAATAAAATAAAATAAAATAAAATAAAATAAAATAAAATAAAATAAAATAAAATAAAATAAAATAAAATAAAATAAAATAAAATAAAATAAAATAAAATAAAATGTTTGCCACTTATCTGATTGTCACTTATGCAACTTATTAAATCAGATTTAATCTAAAAAATAGAATTAAATAATTTTAAAATAAAATGAAATTTTATACCTGGCCTTTTCCACTTATCTCATTGTCACAAAATAAAAAATAAAATTATAATAAAATAAAATACAATTTATAGTAAAACTGAACACTTTAAATAGGACTTCACAGTATAAACACCTCATAATGTAGGCATACAAAAAGGGCTGTTTGTGATGCAAAACCTGCACTATAATGTCTAAATGGCAGGTTTAATAAAGACAAATCGTTTGATTTAAGCACACTGTAGAAATGATTTAGTGACTCGCAAACCTGCTGGAATAACATTGGGAATACTTGTGAACAACTAAGCTGGTGGTAAATCTAATCTAATCTAATCTAATCTAATCTAATCTAATCTAATCTAATCTAATCTAAAATAAAATAAAATAAAATAAAATAAAATAAAATAAAATAAAATAAAATAAAATAAAATAAAATAAAATAAAATAAAATAAAATGTTTGCCACTTATCTGATTGTCACTTATGCAACTTATTAAATCAGATTTAATGTAAAAAATAGAATGAAATAATTTTAAAATAAAATGAAATTTTATACCTGGCCTTTTCCACTTTTCTCATTGTCAAAAAAATAAATAAAATAAAATTATAATAAAATAAAATAAAATGTTATAGTAAAACTGAACACTTTAAATATGACTAAATGCTCATAGTTCACAGTATAAACACCTCATAATGTAGGCGTACGAAAAAGGGCTGTTTTTGTCATGTTGTGATGCAAAACCTGCACTGTGAATGTCTAAATGGCAGGTTTAATAAAGACAAATCGTTTGATTTAAGCACACTGTAGAAATGATTTACTGATTCGTAAACCTGCTGGAATAACATTGGGAATAATTGGGAATCACTGAGCTTGGATTCAGGGAGGAAGGACGAATGCTCTCGTGAATCAGACGTAAACTCGCTAGTCAAGTAGTGTAGTGTGATTCAATCACAGCTATCAGAGCGAGCGCACGCTATATGACGACACAAGATGGCTGGGTCAGGTGTTTTTCCAGGTCTTATTTCCAATGTGCTAATCAAGACAAGCCGGTAAACACGCACAGGAGAAACTCAATCGCGCTGTTTCTCAAACAAAATTGATAGCAGATTTCCCCATCCGCTAACCTTCACAACACATCTGTCATAATCAAACTCTCATACTTTCAGATTTTTAGCAATTTCCCCTCATAAAAAAGCTGGGTAAAAGATGGTATTACCATGCTAATCTGAAATAAACTAAAGTACTGAATGATGAAAACTACCATATCAAGTAACTTTAAAAGAATAACATGGTATTATCGGCTAGTGTTGTTACTGTTAGTAAAAGTAAAATTATTAAAAAAAAACATTTTTGTTAATTGATATAAAGCTGAAATTAAATAAAATATAAATATTCAATTAAAAATGAAATATAATACTCGTTTACTATACTATAATAGTATAGAATACTAAATATAGTACTATTATAATTTTTTTTTTTTAATTCCTGCAACTGAATAAATATAAATATAATAAAATGTTGAAAGCACATAACAACATTACTAAAACTTAAATTTAATTGAAAACTGAAAATATAAAAATTATTTTTAATAAATTAAAATATCAATAAATACTTTGACCCTTTGGGTTTAAATTATGAAAGTATGAATTATGGAAATGCATTAAAAATTAATTTTATATGAAATACATATTTTCCTAAACATGTTTTACTCTAAAACTGTGAGAGAAAAAAAAAAGCCATAAATCATGTAAAAAGTCATAAAGCTGTGTTCCAAATTTGAGTTTGATATCTCAAAAAATGAGCTTTCAGTCAGATTGTGTTTGGGCGCAGTACCGAACGCTTCCACTAGAGGAAATTCGCTTCCCATTCGTTTCCAATGCGCTCATTTTTGACCATGAACAATACAAGTGTGACTATTTTTTTCCAGGACCTTTTAACTTTTTCAAATCATGTCCATGATTTTTTTGTGTGTGTTCACACAGCAAAGTCCAAAACCTTTACCAAGTTTTTAATACCATTCCGATGAAGTAAAAAAATATAAAAAAAATAAACGTAAACCTTTTCAGTCAAAAATGAACAAACAGCACCCGAGGGGAAATAGTATGTAAATAATCCTGAAGTAACACGGTAACTCCATAGTGCAAAAAATATATATATATATATTTGGTACGGTAGCACCCTATTGTTTTTTGTGAGGCTCACCTGTCTTTCACATCAACATTTAGGTCGTTTCATAAGCCGATTTCTGCTGATTTGCTGACACGTGGCTCAATTGCCAGCGCTGGCCTCAACGCCAGAACGGCTAAATCTCCAAGAATGGCGTATGGATTTTGGAGGAATTACTCCGTGCACAAACCCCTCAGTGTTGGAGACACTAAGTAAAGGAGGATAAGAATGTAATGTGGTTTGGGGGGTCGGGGTGTTGCTGTTGGATGGGGGGCTTTGAGACGCAGCTTAAGGCCAGTGTGAAGAATTAAGCTGCATGCCCAGACAGAATTAGTTCCACGCAGACTAAAGACTGTGAAACCAAACAATTACAGCCCCTACAACGGCCAAATCAGGGTTGATAAGCAGCCAGGGGGTGGAGGTGGGGTTTACTGGTTAAAACATCACTATTACTAGTTCTGCTTCTCAGGGATTGGGATTTCACTGTGTGCTGTCACTTTACTAAGTCATCAGATGCACCCTTTTCACCTGCTGGACCAGAAAGCGGAAGAGACCGGACCAGAAGATTACAGAGACATTTAGGAGTCCATTTACACTAGATAGAAAGAAGCCAACTAGAAAGCACCAAGAGCACCCCAGCAAACAATGTCCTAAAACCACCCAAAACACCCCAAAACTACCCACAACACCCTAACAACCATCTAGAAACACGCTAAAACAACCCACAACTCCTTAAATGCCCTAAACCCACCCACAACACCCTAACACCGACCTAAAACAACCCACAACACACTAACACCGACCTAAAACCACCCACAACACCCTAAAATTACCTAAAATTACCACATAACACCCTAAAATGCCCTAAAACAACCCACAACACCTTAAACTGACCTAAAACCACCCACAACACCTTAAACTGACCTAGAATTACCACACGACACCCTAAAATGCCCTAAAACCACTCACAACACCCTAAAATGCCCTAAAACCACCCACAACACCCTACAATGACCCTATAATTACCACACAACACCCTAAAATGCCCTAAAACCACTCACAACGCCCTAAAATGCCCTAAAACCACCCACAACACCCTACAATGACCCTATAATTACCACACAACACCCTAAAAGGCCCTAAAACCACCCACACATTAAAATGCCCTAAAACAGCCCATAACACCCTAATATGCCCTAAAACCACTCACAACACCTTAAACTGACCTAGAATTACCACACAACACCCTAAAATGCATTAAAACCACCCACAACACCCTACAATGACCCTAAAATTACCACACAACATCCTAAAATGCCTTAAAACCACCCACAGCACCTTAAACTGACCTAGAATTACCACACAACACCCTAAAATGCCCTGAAACCACCCACAACACCTTAAAATGCCCTAAAAACCACCCACGACACCTAAAACTGACCTAGAATTACCACACAACACCCTAAAATGCCCTAAAACCACTCACAACACCCTAAAATGCCCTAAGACCACCCACAACACCCTAAAATGACCCTAAAATGCCCTAAAACCACCCACAACACCTTAAACTGTCCTAAAACCACCCATAACACCCTAAAATGCCCTAAAACCACCCACAACACCTTAAACTGACCTAGAACTATCACACAACACCCTAAAATGCCCTAAAACCACCTTAAAATGCCCTAAAAACCACCCACAACACCTTAAACTGACCTAGAATTACCACACGACACCCTAAAATGCCCTAAAACCACCTTAAAATGCCCTAAAAACCAACCACAACACCTTAAACTGACCTAGAATTACCACACGACACCCTAAAATGCCCTAAAACCACCTTAAAATGCCCTAAAAACCACCCACAACACCTTAAACTGACCTAGAATTACCACACAACACCCTAAAATGCCCTAAAACCACTCACAACACCCTAAAATGCCCTAAGACCACCCACAACACCCTAAAATTACCCTAAAATGCCATATAACTACCCACACCACCTTAAACTGTCCTAAAACCACACATAACACCCTAAAATGCCCTAAAACCACCCACAACACCTTAAACTGACCTAGAATTACCACACAACACCCTAAAATGCCCTAAAACCACCCACAACACCCTACAATGACCCTAAAACCACCCACAACACCTTAAACTGACCTAAAACCACCAAACACCAATTACATGTCTTTACTATTTTAAATTATTATTAAATAAATTAAGGTAAAAAAGTTTTTCAACCTGAATGTTTTAAGTAAAAATCACATACACATTATACTATAACAGCCACATTTTTAAGAATAGAGTTGAAGAGTATAATAATTAACATGTATCAGGTTGTGTGTCCCTTCTTTCCCATTGGAAATCCATATTTCTGACAGATTTTTGAAGCACAAACATTGCGTGTGCATGACGATTGACCGGCCTAAACGGCCTTTTCAATTACGATCCAGACGTAAACAAACAGAGCAAGTGCCAGACGTGGCAAGCGCTGCATCAGCACAAAGACTCTCACTCAAGCGTCCCGCTCGGAGAGGGGGAGATCGCTTTAACACTTCACTCGCATACACCTGTGTGCAGAAAGAGGCTTTGTCCTTCTCTAACTTGATCTGACGCTCCTCCTGCACATGTGGAACAGCTCAGTGGCCCTCGTACACTCCGCTGATTAGGAACGTGCCATTAATTCTGAATGAGGCTGTTTGTGACTGAGTGAGGTTGAGTGGCCTAGTGTGTTTCTGAGTGTGTAACATTCACACAGCAGCAGAATACGGCTGTCAGTCTTGTTTGGAGGGCTCAATACAGTTGCGTGCTATTAAATGAAAGAACAACTGAATTCTATAACCAAAATGACAACTAGTTTTCTGTCATGTAAATCCATTCCTGTAAGCTATCCTCCTTACTTACTATTCTATATGTGACCCTGGTGCTAACTAGACTAACTGGCACTAGTCACAGCACTTGTATATTATTGTCCTATTGCTGGTTTGATTGCTTCTATTGCTCTCCTCATTTGTATCAGTGTATATATACAATTTAAATTAAGATGTTGACTAAAATGTTGATGAAAGAAAAAGATAGAAAAAAAAATGTAAATAAAATAAAATTGAATAAATCAATTGACAACATTGGTGGTAGATTTTTTAATTTTTTAATCATTATACGTAAATTTTAAATTAAAATGTTGACTAAAATGTAAAAAAAAAAAAAAAAAACTGACTGCTCAATCTGGGAAATATTAGCTGAAGTTTTATTCGTGGATTGGGAATTAAGAACTAGTCAAAAGAGCAAGAAAGAAAGAAAGAAAGAAAGAAAGAAAGAAAGAAAGAAAGAAAGAAAGAAAGAAAGAAAGAAAGAAAGAAAGAAAGAAAGAAAGAAAGAATTATTGTAGGACTCCGAATAAAGAACCGGTAAAAATTTCCTGAATGGCATTTGACTCATTAAGTCACATAAACAACTTCATAATTATAATTAAATTAAATAATTAAAGTTGAAATGTTCTTTTACTCATCCACATACATAAAAAAGTTATAATAATAAATTTAAAAAATGACTACGCTGTAACAGTCACATAAACAACTTCACGACGATGTAGAAGCTGAATGGACACGAAGTAAATAAACTCAAACTACTGGGAGAATGTTACACCATAACATTCATAATTAAAGCTGAAAAGTTTAAAGGGATAGTTCACAACACCCTAACAACCATCTAGAAATACCCTAAAACAACCCACAACACCTTTAATGCCCTAAATTACATTTATAAACGCACCTTAAACCCTAAAACCACCCACAACACCCTAAAACTACCCAAAACACCCTAACAACCATCTAGAAATGCCCTAAAACAACCCAACAACACCTTAAATGCCCAAAAACCTACCCATAATGCCCTAAAACCCACAACACCCTAAAATGCCCTAAAACTACCCACAACACCCTAACAAACATCTAGAAATGCCCTAAAACAACCCACAACCTTTAATGCCCTAAATTACATTTAGAAATGCACCTTTTGCCCTAAAACCACCCACAACACCCTAAAATGACCTAAAACCACCCACAACACCCTAAAATGCCCTAAAACTACCCAAAACACCCTAAATTGCCCTAAACCCACCAAAAAATACCCTAAAATGCCCTAAAACCCACTCACAACACCCTAACACCGACCTAAAACCACCCACAACACTCTACAATGACCCTAAAATTACCACACAACACCCTAAAATGACCTAAAACCACCCACAACACACTAACAACCATCTAGTAATGCTATAAAACCACCCACAACACCCTAAAATGCCCTAAACCCACCAAAAATACCCTAAAATGCCCTAAAACCCACCCACAACACCCTAACACCGACCTAAAACCACCCACAACACTCTACAATGACCCTAAAATTACCACACAACACCCTAAAATGACCTAAAACTACCCACAACACTCTACAATGACTCTAAAATTACCACACAACACCCTAAAATGACCTAAAACCACCCACAACACGCTAACAACCATCTAGTAATGCTATAAAACCACCCACAACACCCTAAAATGCCCTAAACCCACCAAAAATACCCTAAAATGCCCTAAAACCCACCCACAACACCCTAACACCGACCTAAAACCACCCACAACACTCTACAATGACCCTAAAATTACCACACAACACCCTAAAATGACCTAAAACTACCCACAACACGCTAACAACCATCTAGTAATGCTAATAAACCACCCACAACACCCTAAAATGCCCTAAACCCACCAAAAATACCCTAAAATGCCCTAAAACCCACCCACAACACCCTAATACCAACCTAAAACCACCCACAACACCTTAAAATTACCACACAACACCCTAAAATGACCTAAAACCACCCACAACACTCTACAATGACTCTAAAATTACCACACAACACCCTAAAAACATGTCTTTTTTATCTTTTCCATCTCCTTTAGTGTTTCACAGAAGAAAGGAAGTCATACAGGGTTGCAGTGCTATATTGTACTCCCTTGTGCTGCAGCACTATTGAATCTACAAGTTAAATGCAATCAAGAACAAACTCGGAGGCATAATCGTTCTTTTTCGTACGATTCCCATCCCTACTTGGGATTCTGAGGCAGTCTTCATACGACCTTCATCCAACACACGGTGCCAATTACCCAGGCCAGGCCTTCACAAACTACTCATTTTAATGCCCAAGACATCCATACACACAAACACACACACACACACACACACACAGACATAAAAAGAGAGCAGCTATGCAAACAGAGCGCTCAACGCTCTAGGTGAATCTTCTAAATGATCGTTTTGTCTGGTCAGGACGGCCAAGATTTCCATCCATCCCTCTGTTTGAGCAAATCTCTGCTAAACGAGTGTTTGCAGGCCAAGGAACAGTCGGAGGTTGATCGCACACCACGTTCACATCTGCGTTTTCGCTCCTGTCAGATTTCAGTCCATAAACACTGAGGAATATATATATGGAGAGAATGACAGATGGGTTTAAAGAGTGACATCTTGAATGAAGGAGAGGAGAAAGAAAGGTTAAAGCAGGCTGATAAGAAGGTGTTGACAGCCATGGATGAGCAGCTTAACTATCCAAGCTGCTTTTTTAGTGCAGAAAAATAATGGTGCGGAGACAAATGATTCATTTGAGATGGTTCCTTTTAATGAACCAGTTCAAAAAACTGATTCAATTGAGCAAGTAAGTATGTTCAGACGGTATAGATCAACCAGTTCAAAACACTGATTCATGAATAGTTCAGTTTAATCAAACTGTCCAAAATAGTGATCCATTTGAGTAAATTGTTTCTTTTCGAGGTCCAATTTAGTGAACCGGTTCGAAATATTGATTTATTTGAGCAACGGACGGTTTGATTTTATAAATCTGTTCAAAATACAAATTCCGTTGAGCAAATAAGATTGTTTGCATGGTTCATTTAAATCAACCAGTTCAAAACAGCAAATGTGCAAATTGTTCGAAGATTTAATTAAATCAAGACCAAAAAATCAGTCATTTGAGCAAATTGGTTTCATGTCATGAGTCATTTCAAAATATTGATTCATATTATGGTTGTTTAGGTTTACTATCAATTTACTAAATCTGTCCAAAATGCTAATTCATTTGAGCAAATAGGGTTGTTAAGACGGTTAATTTAAATCAATCAGTTCTAAATACCAGTGTGCAAATATAAGCAAATTGCTTTATTGGAACAATTCAATTAAATCAGTATACACACGATTTCAAAATACTGATTCATTTACGATAAAAGTTTGTTTGAATGGTTCAATTTAATACATACACTATATTGCCTAAAGTATTGGGACACCCCTCCAAATCATTGAATTCCAGTCACTCTCTACCTCTCTCTACTGCTCTCTATACCACTCTCTACCTCTCTCTACCTCTCTCTACCTCTCTCTACTGCTCTCTATACCACTCTCTACCTCTCTCTACCTCTCTCTACCGCTCTCTATACCACTCTCTACCTCTCTCTACCCCCTCTACCTCTCTCTACTGCTCTCTATACCACTCTCTACCTCTCTCTACCCCCTCTACCTCTCTCTACTGCTCTCTATACCACTCTCTACCTCTCTCTACCTCTCTCTACCTCTCTCTACTGCTCTCTATACCACTCTCTACCTCTCTCTACCCCCTCTACCTCTCTCTACCTCTCTCTACCGCTCTCTATACCACTCTCTACCTCTCTCTACCCCCTCTACCTCTCTCTACTGCTCTCTATACCACTCTCTACCTCTCTCTACCCCCTCTACCTCTCTCTACTGCTCTCTACCTCTCTCTACTGCTCTCTACCTCTCTCTCTACTGCTCTCTCTACCACTCTCTACCTCTCTCTACCTCTCTCTATACCACTCTCTACCTCTCTCTACCTCTCTCTACTGCTCTCTATACCACTCTCTACTAGTGTTGTCACGATACCAAAATTATTGTTTCGATACCGATACCATGTCAAGTATTGCGATTTCGATACTTTTTCGATACTTCTCCTGAAAAGGGAGAAACACTCTCAAATATGATTGCTGTGCTTTATTTTAAAACCGGGACAACATTCTAATCATATAACACACTAATAAATGAACATATGAACAGCATATATATTAAACATTTGAACAAAATATGAAATATCAAAATATAAAAAATAAATTAGAGCAATGACATTCAAGGTAAAAAAATAAATAAATTTAGCAGCATTATCTCATTTATCATTAGAAAAATAAGAGTTACCAGTAATAACTTTATCTTGATTCTGAACTTTGAATAAAAATATGAACAGCGATTATATTAAACAATGTTTAATATTGGTAACATATGATAAGCCTCATTGGTGATATATTGACATATAAGGCGAGAGAGTTGTGGAAAGCCTATACTTCATGTTAAACATAATATATAGCAGCAAAGACAACTTAGGCAGTGTTGACGGCAAAATAGGCAACAGAATATGGCTACTACACTTGTAAATGAGATATTTATCTCAATGTGATATTTCCCTGGTTAAATAAAGTAAAAAAAATATATATATATATATTTCTTTCTGTATTGAGAGGTGCAATATTGGAAAATCGATAATATTTTTTAAATCACATTTATATTGTATTTATGTCAAAACCTAGAGACTTTCAAACATCAAAATGTCATTTATTAATATGTATTCGTGTCAAAATGACATAGAAACATCTTTTCTTCTTCTATTTTGCCTGGAAACGCTTCCAACACGCGTGTGTCGCGTGAAAAATAGGCGTCAGTTCTATTTCTAGAATGCACGCGTTTTCTGCGCGCGCTCGAGCTGCGCCTGAGTCACGCAGGCAGTTAACATGGGAGCCGAAATAAAAACGGACACGCCACGCAGCCCGGTCTCAAATCTGGAACGCGGTCATTCTGTGCAACAGAGCAAGGTAGGCAAAGTACTTCCATATGTCACTCCTCGCGTCATCTTTTTCTACGAGTCGTGGACCACTAGTGCTCGCACGCAGCCATCTCGCTGTAGTGTTTTGTCACATGACACTGACAGCGGCAGCTTCTTTGCGAGGTGCGTCAAAGAGAAAAAAAAAACACGTCCATTGGGAGGCGTTTTTTTTTTAAATTTTTTTTTTAAGTATCGATACTGATAAATTTAGGTATCGTGACGTTTTTAATTTCCGAGTATCGCGATTCTTCTGAAGTATCGGTACACCGTGCAACACTACTCTCTACCTCTCTCTACTGCTCTCTATACCACTCTCTACCTCTCTCTACCCCTCTCTACCTCTCTCTACCTCTATCTACCTCTCTCTACCTCTCTCTACCCCTCTCTACTGCTCTCTATACCACTCTCTACCTCTCTCTACCTCTCTCTCTACTGCTCTCTACCACTCTCTACCCCTCTCTACCTCTCTCTACCGCTCTCTACCCCTCTCTACCTCTCTCTACCACTCTCTACCTCTCTCTCTACTGCTCTCTACCACTCTCTACCCCTCTTTACCTATCTCTCTACTGCTCTCTATACCACTCTCTACCCCTCTCTCTACTGCTCTATCTACCACTCTCTACCTCTCTCTACTGATCTATCTACCTCTCTCTACCCCTCTCTCTACTGCTCTATCTACCTCTCTCTACCCCTCTCTCTACTGCTCTATCTACCTCTCTCTACCTCTCTCTACTGCTCTATCTACCAGTCTCTACCTCTCTCTACTGCTCTATCTACCTCTCTCTACCTCTCTCACTACTGCTCTATCTACCACTCTCTACCTCTCTCTCTACCTCTCTCTATCCCTCTATCTACCTCTCTATACCTCTCTCTACCCCTCTCTCTCTATACCACTCTCTACCTCTCTCTATCCCTCTATTCCCCTTTACCTCTCTCTACCCTTCTCTTTCTCTATCCCTCTCTCTACTGCTCAATATACCTCTATCTACCCCTCTCTACCTCTCTCTCATACTTTCCAGCCCTCTCTACCCCTCTCTCTCTTTCTCTCTCCTACTCTCTACATCTCTCTCTTTCTCTCTCTCTCCTACTCTCTCCCAGCCCTGAAAGAGTGTTTCCTGAAAGGGTCAGCTGTGAGGAGCCCAGCCACACTCCTCTCCTCTCCGACGCTCCAGAAACAACAAACCGTGTTCCAGCGCTCCACTGCCACTCCAGCACCTGTGAGGGTTTGGAAACGCCATCAATCGCTCCGAGACTCCAGTGGGAAAAGTTCAACACAGGGGAACATTCTGGAAGTCTTTAGTGTGTTTTCTCAAAGACGGCACAATGAATTTAAATATGAGGAAAGCACACAATTCCGTCACATTCCATCCGTTCAGAACTTACAATTTTTCCTCAGTTTTAAAGCACATTCAAAAACAGCTGGGCTTCCTCGCAAACCAGATTATATTATATAGGACATTTATGTCACATTATACAATTACAAAAATGCGTACTGGTGTATTTAACATTATGCATTAAAGCCTCTTGCGGCTATTGCTTTTATATGTGCATTGTTTGAAAAAGGGCAGGAAACTGTTTCTGGTTACAGTTACAAAGAGAGAGAGAGAGAGACCAATTCCTGAACAAAATCCACTCAATAAAACGGAAAAAAAACATGTTTTCAATCCCTGAGTTATTGTGCAATTTCACGCAATTTCTTTGTCCGAGGGGACGGGCTACTACAGCAATTCCCATCCGAGCGGAATAACTTGCAAATAGAGGAGTAATGAATTCCGTGTGCCAGAGACGTGGAGTGAGGGGGGGAGGGCGGCGCACACACACACACACACACACACACACACACACACACACACACACTTCACTTCCCAAACACTCACTGTCAGCCCTGGAAAACAGAGTGACAGTAACATTTCCACTTTCTCCGAGGTGCTTCCCATGCAGAAGGGTGGAAAGTTGAAATCTTAAACACATTTGAACTGAAGTAATTATGTGTGTGATTATCTGTACTATACACTTCCCCCAGGCATTGCCTAAATCTGACTAAACCATATATATATATATATATATATATATATATAAAATACAGAGAGAGAGATGGATCTAAATATACCTATAAATAAATCAAAAATGATTTAGTAAAATTAATAACTCTAAAAAAATATATTATATAATATATATATATATAATATATATATGAATCCTTTACTTAGATGTATATTAAAATCACCAGAACTTAAGACAAAAAATATGACAAAAGGTAAAAAGGATTAATAAAGTAAAATGTTTTGTTTTCCCTAATAAAAAAGCAGGCCAGAAGTCATTAACATTAGGACATCAGGTAAACAGTGCGTGCGTGTGTGTGTGTGTGTGTGTGTGTGTGTGTGTGTGTGTGTGTGTGTGTGTGTGTGTGTGTGTGTGTGTAAGTGTGTGCATGTGTGTGTGAGTGAGTGAGTGAGTGAGTGAGTGAGTGAGTGAGTGAGTGAGTGTATGTATGTATGTGTGTGTGTGTGTGTGTGTGTGTGTGTGTGTGTGTGTGTGTGTGTCTGTCTGTATGGTCCTGGTAAACACTAAGATATGGAGACAAAACAACAAGAATGTCAATGCCGGAAATCCTTGTCCTTGTGGGGAAATATTTGTGTCCCCATGAGGAAAACTAAAGTATGTTTTTTGAAAATGTAAACATGCAGAAAGTTTTCTGTGATGGGTAGGTTTAGGTTTAGGAGATATACAGTACAGTTTCTACAGAATAAAAATCATTATGTCTTCGGAAAGTCCCCATAAAACATGGAAATCCAACAAGTGTGTGTGTGTGTGTGTGTGTATATATACTAGAGTATAAGCCCTGAGATGCAGTAAAGCCACAGCACAACCTACTGGAAGACACTCATAATTATACTGTCTGTAAATGTGTGTATGTTTTGGTCTTTACAAGAACAAAAAAACTAAAAACCTACAGAAATGAAATGTTATGAACATTAGACTTTGCATTGCGTGTGTCAAACAGACTGCAAGGCCTCATTTTGCAATGAAAACCGGCATCTATTGTGAATAAGATCCATAAACACACAGCAAAGTCAAAGAAGTATCTGTTAAAGGATTTCAGTTGTGTGTTAAACACCCTGCAGGACGTCCCGTCTGAGAGACTAACACACACACACACACACCTGACCCGGGCATCTGGCGTTCGCCAACACAAAACTGTACATGCCGGCCAATTATAGGGTTCAAAAGGTCCCCGGCGAAGCTCTAGACACGTGCAGCAGGGTCTGACCCTTCGTTAAACGACGGGATTTGAGCATTAATCGAAGAGCTGTTCTTTATGGTGACGTTCATTATTAAACTCGGAGAAACCACACGGATCCGCCAGATGAACCGCAGGATTCACTAAATCTCCACACTCATTCCTGCTTTCAGCCCGATAAAGACTACGGCCTCATATACCGACACTTCGACTTGCACACAATCTACTTCATGCCTAAAAATATAAGCCCTCCTTTCACATATTTCTATGCGAGTTTGTTAAAATGTTTCAAAAACATAATAGAAAGTCTGAAACTATGTTTCTCTCTGTCAAAATATTTACTATTTTAGTATATTTTTCTTTGGCTACCATTTTTTTCCTTCCCCCTTTTTAAATTGAAACTCTGTGTTAGTCTCAATGGAAGTGTCTTACATTGTTGATTGTTATGTACATTCTGCAATAATAATAAAAAAAATGATATATTTTATATATATATATATATATATATACACACATGCATATATATATAAAAAATATATTTTTTAATATGTTTATGTTTATTTTTTATATATATATAAAAAAAATCAACTTCATGCCTTCTGTGGTCTGATTGATAGTGCATAGTTTTTATCAAGTGAAAAGCGTTTTAGTGTAATTATAAATATAAACTAAATTAAACTATTATTTTACGTCAGGCTTTCCAGGGTTAATATCTTATGATCATGCTTGTTTGAGGACGTTGAACATGCATTAATAGACAGATGGAAACGTGTGTGTGTGTGTGTGTGTGTGTGTGTGTGTGTGTGTGTGTGTGTGTGTGTGTGTGTGTGTGTGTGTGTGTGTGTGTGTGTGTGTGTGTTATATGCTGCAAAAACAAACACTGTCATCCTTCTGATCTTTTGTTTTTCTTTTCGTTCTCCGGATGAACCCTGATTTAACAGCCCAACTAAGATCTTTTATAAGCCGCCGAAGTCCAGTTGCGAAGGAAATGATGTCAGCGC
This sequence comes from Scardinius erythrophthalmus, assembly GCF_964197995.2. Classification (NCBI taxonomy): domain Eukaryota; kingdom Metazoa; phylum Chordata; class Actinopteri; order Cypriniformes; family Leuciscidae; genus Scardinius; species Scardinius erythrophthalmus. Next base: position 5,000,626 of record NC_138244.1, read on the forward strand.
TGGCTGGATTACCTCATGAGGGTTTATTTTTAGACGTTTTCATCCCAGGATGACTCAGAGACTCGATGTGCCGGTTTGTCCTTCGGGAATGACTTTGCTAAAACATGCTTGACTTGAGTTGCGTGTTTTTAACTTTGAGTCACGCAACTTTCATTTGGAGAGAGAAGATACTGTATCGACTGTAAGTCCTGTTTAACAGCTAAATCATCGACAAAGTAGAAATTATTTTTCTAAATTGTGAATAAAACAAAGATTATTGGAGTACATTTTACAAGAAAATACTATTTCAGTCCGATACGTGTCGTTTCTTTGTATCGTTTCAAAGTAAATCCAACATCAAGTTTTTCAGTTGCTATTTACTTATAATAGAATAATTACTATTATTTTATAATAAACAAATAACATTTATTTTACAATAACATCACATTTTTTCATAATAAACAAATTACTATTATTTGAATAAATAAATAAGACTGCTACTTTTGTACTAAATAGACTTATTTTTATTATAAACAAATGACTTAAATTTAAAATAAATGAATGACTTATGTTCATAATAATATATACATTATATACATTATATATATTATTTATTTATATATATATATATATATATATATATATATATATATATATATATATATATATATATATATATATAAATATATAAATATATATATATATATATATATATATATATATATATATATATATACACACACACATTTATTTATAAATGTTTAAACAAATGACTATTATTTTATATTTAAATGTATGACTTTTTAAAATAAATAAATGGCTATTGTTTATAATAAATAAATTACTATTAAATAAATAAATACATTTATAAAAAAATTCATCTCGAATGACGATGCTTTCGAATGCTGGCGAAACTCATTGCAAGTTTTCGATGTATTCTTTGTAATATTTTTTTTAATTTTAGAGAGAAAACTGTTTCAAAGTAAATCCTATAGCATTTTTAACATTCCCCCAACGCCAGCATTCCCAGGTCATGGCGAGGGAAAATGATTTTAGTATGTAACATAAACTTGATTAAAAACTCATTTTCCTTATCTTTTGTTATGTGCAGTTAATCAGTGGCTTTATCCCACAATCTCCACAGGATTTCTCTTATCTTTGCTTTGTCTTCTCGTACAGTACGCTGGCTGATAACGTCTATGATCAGATGTACGCTAGCTAATTTCCCATGTGTTTGTTTGGTTCATAACGGTGTGAGATATGAACATCAGAGAATCTGCTCTATCGGTCCGTCGCTGTTTGAGTGATCAAAGGCGTCTAGTGGAGGTCTGAAACAGGAAGTGCACGGGTCACTTCCTGTCCCTCGGGAATCTGTGTTAAGTGGACAGGCCCCGATCTGTCCAGCTTTGTGTCCTCTACTGATATACATTTATCACACTATGATGAGGACGAATGAGACTGAAGACAGTGGAGTTCATGCGATCCGCTTCCTGATATAGTGGGATGCAAATCAGACAAATTAGCAGTTTGAACAATATTGTTTATTTAATCAGTTATGAGGTGTATAATAATAATAATAATAATATGATTAATAATAATAATAATAATAATAATAATAATGGCATGAATTACTATACTTTTTAAATGCATAAAAAAAAATTTCATGGATAACATGGATGACAATTATATTTATAATAAATAAACAAATAAGACTACTATTTTAAAATAAACAAATTACTTAATTTGAAAATAAATAATTGATTATTATATTTAGAATAAATCAATGACTATTATTTTATAATAATTGCATAAATGACTTTTTAAATAAATAAATAAATAAATAAAAAATGTATTTCACTATGAAATGATTTATTTTCATAATAAATAAACTATAATTATTTTATAATAAATAAAAATACATTTATTAATACATTTAATACATTTATTTAATAAATGTGTTTATTTTATTAATACATGTATTAATTAATTTGAATGTGTTTATAAAATAATAATAAATAAATAAATAAATATTTTTAAATAAATAAATAAAATTGATTTCAGTATAAAATTATTTATTTTCATAATAAATAAACTACAATTATTTTACAATAAATAAAAAAATACATTTATTAATACATTTAATAAATTTATTTAATAAATATGTTTATTTTATTAATATATTAATTAATTAATTTTAATTTATATATAAAAACATTATGATAAATAAATAAATAAATAAATAAATAAATAAATAAATAAAAAATAAATATCGCCAATGTTGCTCGCGTCGCCTTAATTAACAAAATTTTTGTGAAAATTACTGGAGGTCATTGTAGGCAGTTGCTTCAGTTGTTTTGTCAGAAACAGAAAGCAGAAATGTCCCTGTTCATCAGGATAACTCAACGGGAACACACCGTATGAACATATGAGACTCAGGTAAACAACACCTGAGGGAGAAACCGCTTGCGTTTCTATTCTGGCAATCATTTCAGATCCACAGTAGCAGAGATCAAGCCTGTGTGTAACATCACATCACGTTTCACACTGAACGTCCCCTCAAACGCTCACACACACACGAGCAGGAGAGAGAGCGAGGCTTGTCAACACACAGCCAGAGTTATTGGAGGAATGATTAGTGCACGTGGAGCCGAGACCCCCGGGGCTCTTAATGAGGCTGTGTGGCTCTGGTTATGAGGAGAGCAGAGTCCGGCTCTAGACTGCGAACAGCAGAGCTTATTCTGACCTTCAGTCACAGTTATAAGACTCGACTGTTAGAGAAAACTCTGTGTAAAACTGAATACACTCTTACACATACAGCTTTCACTAGAGGTTTTCTTAACGCCACAGAAGAACCATTTCAATGATCAGTTCTAAACAGAACCATTTCTTTTACTATGAACAACCTTTTGTGCAATTGGAAGATTTCATGGATTTAAAAAAAGAAAATATCTATCTATCTATCTATCTATCTATCTATCTATCTATCTATCTATCTATCTATCTATCTATCTATCTATCTATCTATCTATCTATCTATCTATCTATCTGTCTATCTGTCTATCTGTCTCTCCATCCATCTCTCTCTCTCGTCAATCCATCTATCCATCCATCCATCCATCTATTCCTCCATCCATCTATTCCTCCATCCATCTATTCCTCCATCCATCTATCCCTCCATCTCTCTCTCTCGTCAATCCATCTATCCATTCATCCATCCATCTATTCCTCCATCCATCTATCCCTCCAGCCATCTCTCTCGTCAATCCATCGATCTGTCCATCCATCCATCCATCCATCCATCCATCCATCCATCTCTCCATCCATCCATCCATCTCTCCATCCATCTCTCTCTCTTGTCTGTCCATCCATCTCTCCATCCATCTCTCTCTCTTGTCTGTCCATCCATCCATCCATCCATCTCTCCATCCATCTCTCTCTCTTGTCCATCCATCCATCCATCCATCCATCCATCAAATAAATAAATCAAATCAAATCAAATCAAATCAAAAATCCATCCATCCATCTCTCCATCCATCCATCCATCTCTCCATCTCTCCATCCATCTCTCTCTCTTGTCTGTCCATCCATCCATCCATCCATCCATCTCTCCATCCATCTCTCTCTCTTGTCTGTCCATCCATCCATCCATCCATCCATCTCTCCATCCATCTCTCTCTCTTGTCTGTCCATCCATCCATCCATCCATCTCTCCATCTCTCCATCCATCTCTCTCTCTTGTCTGTCCATCCATCCATCCATCCATCCATCTCTCCATCCATCTCTCTCTCTTGTCCATCCATCCAGCCATCCATCCATCCATCCATCTCTCCATCCATCTCTCTCTCTTGTCTGTCCATCCATCCATCCATCCATCCATCCATCTCTCTCTCTTGTCTGTCCATCCATCCATCTCTCCATCCATCTCTCTCTCTTGTCCATCCATCCAGCCATCCATCCATCCATCTATCTCTTCATCCATCTCTCCATCCATCTCTCTCTCTTGTCAATCCATCTATCCATCTGTCCATCCATCCACCCATTTATCTCTCCATCCATCTCTTTCTCTTGTTAATCCATCTGTCCATCTGTCCAAATAAACTACACACACACACACACACACACACACACACACACACACACACACACACACACACACACACACACACACACACACACACACACACACACACAGGACTGATGATCCTGGACTCTCTAGCAGAAACCCTTAAGTAAGTTATCGCTAAACGGATAAACTAACTTTTTTCTATTGATTCGAGTTCCTTATAAGGCCTCAGATGTCCTGGAGTCCTGATGAACGCTGCAACCGACTGCAAACACTTAGTGTAATGAAGCATTAATTCCCCCTGAACACAACCGTAAACTCTGCTCGGAAACGGCATTACCGCCACATCTGTAATAAATATGGAGGCTCTGAGGCACAAAAAACATCTCAAGGCTTCAGAAGACCACAGAAACAAGATGTTAAGCCTTTCAGCAGTTAGGGTTGAGATGTTGTGGATCTCATTAACTCCAGCAGATAAGATAAGAGCTGGCTGAGTTACAGCACAATGACGGCATATTCAGAACAACATACTTGCATATTACTCTTTATATTTAGCATGCATTCAGTGCAGAGTATGCAAATGTTCAGCGTGCACATCTGATCAGAGCCAGATGGAGTCGGCATACTTCCCTCACATTGCCAGCACTGGATCCAGAGGGAATGTTCAGAGTAGTGCACTTCTAATTTAGTCTATGAAAGCATCATCATATTAGCCAAATCATATGTTTCTGATACATATTCTTGAGGATGACAAACAATATTTGGCCAAAAAAAAAAAAAAAAAAACACAACTAGCGCACACTGTGTGGAAACAATGCAATGTGCTCAGCATTTCATTTCCAGTGTGACTATCAAATGAATATCAACCATTTTAACACGTTTTCATAAAAAGAAATTCATATTCAACGCGATAACTTGAAGCCACATGAATGCAAAGTAGTGCATTTACATATGCATTTACGAGAACAACTCATTTCAGAGTGAACTATTCTGTATTAAGACACTAAATTCAATAGTTAAATTAATATAAACTCATAGTTTAGCCCCTCCCCCACCTGAAATATAATGTTTAAAAAAAGTAAATAAGTCCATCTATCTCTCCATCCATCTCTCTCTCCATCCATCTCTCTCTCAATCCATCTCTCTCTCAATCCATCTCTCTCTCCATCCATCTCTCTCTCTTGTCAATCCATCTATCCATCCATCAATTGTCAATCATCCATCTATCCATCCATCCATCCATCTCTCCTATATATATATATACCAGTATATATATTCAACAGAAATATCTAGAAGTATTAAACCATGTTTACTGCCCAAGATGCTTTTCTCATGACATTACTAAGATCAAAACCAGAGGAAAAATTTAAATAAATAATAAAAAATAGAATATAATATTACATATAAAAATTACACATAAATATCTAGAGGTAGCTTACTACCTTTACTGCCAAATACACTTTGTGATGACATTATTAAGATCAAAAAGTTAAAATAATACAAATATAATATTGCAGTAACCAGCATGCAAATATTTAAATCAGAACACTCCCTGAGGGCCACTAAGCTCCGCCTCCAGTCCCGCCCACATTTCCACAATGCCCCGCCCCCTTCCTCGGAAGAACTGAACACAAAGACAGCTTCATTCCACACAGGTGTGTCCTGCTCAACAACCAGCAGCACTTCATGAAAGAAGGTGTGTGTGTGAGGAAAGAAAAACAGAAAGCCAGTGTGTGTTTTAGCGAAAGTTAGAAGACAGATAAAGAGAAACGTAGAAACAAACAGAGCGCATCTGTGTCTTTGAGGTGTGTGTTTAAATCTCAGCAGACATTTAATCTTAATCCAATTTCATCAACGCTCACGTCCCACCAAAACACTGACGCTCTCTTTCTCTCGTCCCACCCAAACAAACCCACATCAGAGAGAGAGAGAGAGAGAGTCCGGAGCAGACCACCTGAACCTCAGCGCTCAGGTGTTTTCATTACACACACACAGCCAGCAGAAACACCAGCCTCATATTTGTACAGGTGCATGACAGAGAGAGAGAATAACCTTTGAAAAGAGACAAGGACTTTTAGTTCTGTGGGACTTTGAGAGCAAAACCAGACTCGCTGAAGGATATTTAATAAAACCGACAAAATCCACATTCAATCTTCTGTAGAGGAACCTAATAAGCTTTCATTTTATTTTACACTAACTTCACTGTTCATTTTTTACAAATAAAATATACAATAATAATAAATAATAATCATTTTATTCCTGTAAAAATATTTTACTAAATATTCCTAAAATAATAAGAGCAAAACTGCATAAGATATTAAAGGCTCAAAGAATATTCAAAGAATTTATCTTGAATTAAGTTTATTTTTCCACTGGAAAATATTATAAAATAAAATAAATTAATTAAAATTAAAATTAGAACAATGAAAAAAATAAAATTATAAAGAAAAAAGAACAATGTTAAGAAAAAGTTACAAAAACAAAGTTAAGAAATATCATATATAATATATATATCACTACTAATCACTATTAAGAAAATAGTAATTCCATCTGCTCTCAGTGTTTATAGTAATATTTACATTTATTTATTCATTCCTTCCAGTTAACCTGCCATTACCTCCACATTAAACCGATTTCACAGCATTAAATACAAAGATACCGATCAAAACAGCAATCCCTCATCATAACGCAACTGAAAACACTAGTGCTGAAAAACCCAAACATTTTAATGTTCACTAATAAGGGGTTTATGGGAATGACGAGGGGGTCAGAGGTCAAGCTCAATCAAAATAAACACGCCGGCATGTCGTTCAACGTGAACCCGCTCAAAAACCAAAGACGGAGAGCGCAGCATCCCACTCCCTGAACAGCAATATCCGGTGTTTATTTCTCCTACCCATATTATTTTTCTTCCAATTTCTGAAAGATAGGTTGTGGCATACAGAGCCGAAGAAGAAAACACAGAGAAAAGAAGACAGGCAGACTGGCTTTTATTAGTGCAAACTGACACAGCAACAGATCTGATACAAGCCCTATATTTAATTATTTAATATATATACTGTATATATATATATAATATAATATGTATATATTAACTCATTATTAACGTGTGTGTGTAAACTTAAAATAATTAAGAATTTAAATAAACTTTAATATTTAACTATAATTATATATATATATATATATATATATATATATATATATATATATATATATATATATTTTTTTTTTTTTTTTTTTTTTTTTTATGTGTGCTTGTACAGAAAAAACCCCTTTGAAACTGAACCGCAGTTTATGCTGATAGTCAAACGTCCGGCTAGACGAGACTAGAAGCCAAGTGTCCTCGATACACAAGCAATAAATCTGCTGGAAATCCTGAATTATGTTTGAGCAGGAGCTGGCGGTCCGAGCGCTTGAAGTGCTCAGCTCATTTCCAAACACTCCCGGCAGCCAGAACACAGTCAAAGATCTGCTCACAACGGCACAGCAATTCATTAATTTGACACAAGCCCCTACAAATCCTGCTCTTTCATTTCAGTCCTCATGAAAAGACCTTTCATTGAGCCTGTCTGGTAAAACCGTCTCAAACCTGATCTGAGTTCAGCTTTCATGACTAAACGGCCACAGAAAAACACAAGCCTTAACATTCCACCTGACTCACCCGCAGCGCTGATGTATCGAACACACACACACACACACACATAAACCAGCAATGATATCACAGAGGAATTCTGGGATTGAGCAGGGACAAACAAAAGCAGAGAGAGAGAGAGAGAGAGAGAGAGAGAGAGAGAGAGAGAGAGAGAGAGAGAGAGAGAGAGAGAGAGAGAGAGAGACACTGGTATTTGCATTTATTCATTAAGTATTCTCACTATTAACTACAACTTATGCCTCAAACTCCTAATCACTGGAATTTAACATTTAGTAAATTAGTTGTTAATTTAGATTAAAGGATGTAGAATAAGGTCATGCAGAATAAGGCATTAATATGTGCTTTATAAGTACTAATAAACAGCCAATATCCTAGTAATATATAAAAAAGTAACTAGTTTATAATTGGACCCTAAACTGAAGTTTTACCGACGATTTTATTCAAAGCAACTTACAATTGCTCCATTTTGAGTCACTTAGACTCAAACATATCTTGGAATATATACACCAATATACACCAAAATTAAAGGAAAGTCTCAGCCAACAAATATATATTTAATACTTTTACTATTAAAAATGGTAAACAAATGTAAAATAAAAACTAGTACTAATAAAATGAGTATCTATCTAAATAATGAACCATCGCAAGGCTTCTAGCATGCATACTTCGTCTCTATATTGCATAATATGTAAATGTATAGAAACTATTTAAAATAGTTATTTTGCATTTTATTACAATTTATGGCAAAACTTTTTTCCAGATGCATCAAACTAGAAATGGAAGGTCAAGTAGAGTGCTTTGCATTGTGGGATACCAAATCTTACACAATGTGCTTTGGATGTACACTGCACATTTTGGCTTGTACTTGTAAGTCATCCAAGTATTCCATAAATACAGAAATTAGCATAATAATATGAGTAGTACAGCATGCCAAACAGACTCAAGTAAAGAGAGAAAGAATATATTGGCATAATCTTCAGTTTAAGATTCAGAGTTCTCCGATTTACATATTATCAGGCCCTCTCTGAGACTGAAGATATTCAGTGTAAATGATCTCAATAACCGGGCACATGAGTCACAGATGATTTCATACTCTCGAGACTCGCAGAAGTTTGGCTGGATCCTCCTCCACTTCATCCTCTCATTATACTCAGTCTCAGACAGAGTTGTTTTGTGTCAATACGACGCGTGTTCCCACTCCCATCATTCTTGGCGAGACCTGACTGAATATCTGACAGAGAACAATACACTTTTGTGGACTGATTCCCAATAAGACCTAATAACTATAGTGGAATATTTCAGAAAACAATGCCATTCACACTTTAAAGAGGCCGTATTACACCCTTTTACAGTCTTGATGTTGTTTTTAGCTCTACTAGAACAGGTTTTCCAGCTTGAATGTTGATTATTCTCCTCATATTCTCCATTGTTGCGGCTCCTCTCTTCCCAGTCTGTCAGTAACGCTCTGTTTACTTCCTGTCTCTATGAAGCCCCTCCTTCTGAAAAGCACACTGTGCTCTGATTGGTCGGCTGGAGCAGTGTGTTGTGATTGGTCGAGCGCTTTGAATGTGTTTGGGAAATGTCCCGCCCCTAATTACCATAACCACCAGTTTAACACACTACTAACTAACTCAACCAGGCCCCGCCCCTTTATTCTGCATATTAATTATTTAAATGAGGAATATTGTGACGTGTTCGTTCCCGGAAGAAACTCAAGACTACAATGAGTTCAGAAACACTGACACTGATATAGAGAACTTTTTCATGCTCAAACAGCAACATTACACACTAAAGAAAGTTAAACATAGAAAAATAAAGCATAATAGGTGTGGCAGATTCACAGATGAGGTCAAAGGTCAAACTAAACAAAACAGCACATCAACCTCGTTCAGACACAAATGACTTTAAGTGCATCTGGGAGATCTTACATCTATCGACTATAGATGGAAAAACACGCTCACAGGTCAATCTGAGACACAAAAATGATACTTATGGAAACAAATGTATTCCAAAAATTGATAATTATAGGTCAAATTCTGTGTTTTTCTTTCATCAAACAGCGCTACACCCGGCATCTCCTTTACCGCCCACTTCCTCTCTCACGCCCTTCCTGTTCTTTATTTCCCCCCTAATATGAGCCTTCAGGGCTTCTCACAGGCCCTAATGAGAGATATGCTTTCATTGGTCTTGACAGGCCCACGCTAGCACACCTCATCATGGGCGGCAGGAGACCGAACAGCACCCAGTGTCAGGAAAACACAGAGCACATGCTGAAAGTCACATGAGATGCTTTCACAGGAGTGGCCAGACGACAAAAACAAGCCCTGCTCGGAAACAGACCTGCGTTTTCAGCACAGCAGAGACTAAAAGTCAAGTTATCTTGATTTCTTATAGAGCTTTATGGGTTTGTTTCAAAGCAGCTTCGCTGTAATAAACAGGGAAATAAGAGAATCAAGGATGCAAACTTAAAATATGAGATGAATTCATATTCTGCTGTAAAGAAGACAATAGTGTCATTATGCACTTTGCGTCAGTGTTGATTCAATTCAGTTTAATAACCGTCGATGTTGCAAACTTTTTCAATTATGAAACAAAGTTGACGCACCATAAAGCAGCTCTACAGAAAACAGTGGTTTCATCATCCAATCAATAATATTACTGATTATTATGTGCCTTATAAATCTTATATGCGTCTTATGGACTATAGACTATATTTATGTTGGTCTAAATAAGTGTAGAAAGATGACTTTAGATCAGCTGAACAGAGTCACACAAGGTTCCCACACTTTCTGGCAAATTAATTTCCATACGTTTTCTAGGATACTAGAATTTCTTAAAAGATAAAATATTGTAGTCATTTGTAGTCAAAAAAGTGATTATTTAGAATTGATCATATCTTTAAAAAAAATGTATACTGACTATGGAAACTTCAATGACTTTTATTTATTTTATTTCTACTAGAACTAGAAAAACACACTTATGAAATTCCCTGATATTTCCAGGCTTTTCCAGGACCGTGGGAACCATGGTCACAAAACCGGTCTGAATGATTTATTATATCCGACTGAATCAGTCAAGTTGACAGTGCACAGACTCATGAAACAAGATCTGTCTATTTCATATATGACAGATTCATGAAAGCCAAGATGTCTTGGAACAATCTGTTACATAAAGATGAATTAAAATTACCTTTTCAAAAGAAACGATTCATTGAGTCGGCTTAGTAAATAAAAGTATTTTTGTAATACAACGACCAAAACTTTTAGGTAAACACAGTTGGTAACACTTAATAATAAGATCCCATTAGTAAAAGTTTGTTAATGTGAATACAACTAACAATTAGCAATACATTTGTTACAGTATGTATTCATCTTTGTTAATGTTAGCTAATAAAAACACAGCTGTTCATTGTAGCTCAGGTCCATTCAATAATATTACCAGATACAACTTTTGATTTTAATAATGCATTTGTAAATGTTTACATTAACATCAACTAAGATTAATAAATGCATCAGAAGTATTTTTTATTGTTAGTTCATAATTAGCTAGACACTCTAAATACTGTATTTAACTAATGTCAACAAATGGAACCTTACTGTAAAGGGTTACAAAAAAAGTTCAAAATCACCACAGCTGAGAGAGAAAAACTGAGAGGATGCCTCACATAATCATGTAATCAAATGTACGGGACAGGAAAGAAACAGAAAACAAGACAGTAATGAGACAGGAAACAGACAGGATAGAGACCAGACCAAGACAGGAAAGAAATCAGAAACAGACAGGAAACAGACAGGAAACATGAAACAAACAGGAAAGAGACAGGAAAGAAACATGAAACAGACAGGAAAGAGAGCGGAAACAAACAGAAATGAGACCGAAAACAAACAGAAAAGGGACAGGAAAGAAACATGAAACAAACAGGAAAGAGACCGGAAACAAACAGAAAAGAGACCGGAAACAAACAGGAAAGAGACCGGAAACAAACAGGAAAGAATCATGAAACAAAGAGGAATGAGACCGGAAACAGACAGGAATGAGACCGGAAACAGACAGGAATGAGATCGGAAACAGACAGGAATGAGACCAGAAACAGACAGGAATGAGACCGGAAACAGACAGGAATGAGACCGGAAACAAACAGGAATGAGACAGGAAACAGACAGGAATGAGACCAGACCAAGACAGGAAAGAAATCAGAAACAGACAGGAAACATGAAACAAACAGGAAAGAAACATGAAACAGACAGGAATGAGAGCGGAAACAAACAGGAAAGAGAGCGGAAACAAACAGGAAAGAAACATGAAACAAAGAGGAAAGAGACCGGAAACAAACAGGAAAGAATCATGAAACAGACAGGAATGAGACCGGAAACAAACAGGAATGAGACCGGAAACAGACAAGAATGAGACCGGAAACAAACAGGAATGAGACCAGAAACAGACAGGAATGAGACCGGAAACAGTCAGGAAAGAGACAGGAAACAAACAGGAAAGAAACATGAAACAAACAGGAAAGAGACCGGAAACAGTCAGGAAAGAGACTGGAAACAAACAGGAAAGAATCATGAAACAAACAGGAAAGAGACCGGAAACAGACAGGAAAGAGACTGGAAACAAACAGGAATGAGACCGGAAACAGACAGGAATGAGACCGGAAACAAACAGGAAAGAAACATGAAACAGACAGGAATGAGACCGGAAACAAACAGGAAAGAAACATGAAACAGACAGGAAAGAGACTGGAAACAAACAGGAATAAGACCGGAAACAGACAGGAATGAGACCGGAAACAAACAGGAAAGAAACATGAAACAGACAGGAATGAGACCGGAAGCAGACAGGAAAAAAACATGAAACAAACAGGAAAGAAACATGAAACAGACAGGAATGAGACCGGAAGCAGACAGGAAAGAGACAGGAAGCAGACAGGAAAGAAACATGAAACAAACAGGAAAGAAACATGAAACAAACAGGAATGAGACCGGAAACAGTCAGGAAAGAAACATGAAACAGCCAGGAATGAGACCGGAAACAGTCAGGAAAGAAACATGAAACAGACAGGAATGAGACCGGAAACAGACAGGAATGAGACCGGAAGCAGACAGATAAGAGACAGGAAGCAGACAGGAAAGAGACAGGAAGCAGACAGGAAAGAGACAGGAAGCAGACAGGAAAGAAACATGAAACAAACAGGAATGAGACCGGAAACAGTCAGGAAAGAGACAGGAAAGAGAGATGAATGAGGCAGGGAAGAGGCAGGAAACAGTACCTGGTTGTATTCAGATGCTGAGTAGAGACTGATTCTTCTTCTTTTGCCACAAACGGGCTTCTCAACAGACTGAAAGAGAGAAACAGGCGCTTTCCTTCATCTCACAGCTGAGGAACAGGAAGATCTTGAGATGATTCGGAGGGAAAAGGATGAAAAGGTGAGGATACTTTAAAAGAGAAATGAAACGACAGGGGAAAAGAGGAAAATCCAAAAGCATTTGCTTGTTTACACCATATACGCAAACACAAAACTCCTAAACTGAACAACATCAGCCTGCAAACACACACAAGCAAACAACCACAGAGTTCGATGGATGGATGAAAAACCAGTGAACTCACTGTGAAGCGTCTGTTACTACAGGTAGAGCGATGTCTTCCCCAGTGAAGTCCAGTTCATCCATCAGACTGTTGTTTCGGGAGATCACGGGACCATCCAACTTTTTCTTAACTGTAGAGAAAATTCAATTACAGTATCTCCATTAAACCACAAACTCGCATGACAGATGATAGAAAAGATAACAGGCAAGTGTTTAGATGTGATAGAAACAGAAAATGTACGCATTCTGGAGAAAACTCAAGAAAAGAGACAAAAAAAGCAAGAGAAAGAAAGAAAGGGCAATTGCAAAAACGAAGCAAGGAAAAGAAAGACAGATACCTGGAGAAGAAGGACAGCTGAAAGTGAAAGCCGACCACGAGCGCTGCCGGTCTATTGACATGCAGATAGAAGAAAAAGTGCAAACTAAGATCATGCTAAATGACAAACAACACAAGATAAGCGGCAGAGGCAGAACACGATCAATATGAAAGTTGAGGTAGTAAAGCTGTGTACTTATGCCAGTTTTATTTAATTTTTTTGCATAAATATATAAGAAAAAGTGCACTTTAAACCAAATGATGCACTTAACAGACTGAAAAATTAAGTGCATTATGTTATGCATGCTAACCAATTAGCCTGATAAAAAGGCGCGTCCCAAATTGCGCACAATTCTATGCCATTTTTATTAGTGTAAAAATTCCAAAAAGAAAAAAATTCCACATCAAATACCCAGATGATGCACTTTTTTAACTGAAAAAACTTGGACACTTCATGCATTCGATGCAGTTTTCCTAAAAAAAAAAAAAAAAAAAAAATATATATATATATATATATATATATATATATATATATACACACACATGTGAGTGTGTTTGTGTGTGTATTTCTCATCAAACTCCAAATGATCTGAGCTGCTAGTCACATCGATTTCACATCTCTATACTCTCATATTTTCATTTCTTCTTTTATTAATAATTTTTTTACACATCTGTTTTAATGGAACTGCTTTGAAACGCATTGAATAATTTATGCAAACCGCTGCCTTTTAATTGTCACTTTTTGTTTTTTTAAGCATCTTTAAGTTGCAAGCCACATCAATACAACATGCACTTGCAAAAAAGCAGAAGCAGAAAACCACAGCGCCAAAGTTCTCACCTGACGATCGGAAAAGTTTTGTGATGCCTGCGTAAAGGGAAAAACATGTAACCGTTTAAACTTAGTGGGACATTTGGCCTAACTTTTTACAATCCAGTCAATTCCCAAAGGATAAAAACCAAGTCCTCCTGTATTTGTCTTGCTGAATATCCAGTTTAACTCAGAAATACGTTACATGATGGGTTGAAAATGTCACTTTTCCTACATGTTATGATTCATCTCAGAACTTTAGCACTTACTGGATGGTAATGAATGGTAAATATACTTGTTTAACAAACGCTCAGACCATAACCGGCTCAAGGCTTTGATAAGCCAAACTGCTGAACATGATTTTTTCTTTTTCCCAGTTCAAAGGACTGCAGACATGTGCTGCGATTTCATTATCTTTCCCCTCTTCACTTCTAATTAAGCTTCAGAAGAGACGTCTCTGCTGGGGACCGTCTGTGTTGATGTGTCTGCTTTTATGATGAAGCCGTTTGACAGGAAAACTCATAAAAACAGACTTATTAACAGACTGGTTTAGCAGGGGACCGTTTGAGCGCCGGATGCCTTCCATTCACATGTGGAAAATGACATTTATTCAATACGGAAAAGTGGGTCACGTCGAAACTTTTTCATCTTTCCATCCTCTTTATGCGCTTCCGCTCAATTTATGTGGTAAAAGAATGGAGTACGTAAACGTCTGCAGCCTCTTTTGTGTCTTGTTTTCTGGTTGATGAATTTCACTGGACGCTCCAGTGGAGAAGAAACTTTCACTTCAGTTTCTTGGATGCAAGTTCAACATTTTTGTGCTTATTACTACTCAGGTATTTCCAGTTTTCTGGAAGCCAGATGAGAGCGATCTGTTGAATTTGGCCAATACGAGTCGACACTCATTCATACGCAAGACTTAATAAAATCAAGCTCAGATTTGCCGCGGTCTAATTCATTTAACGGACAGGCTTCTCATGTGACACTGTTAAGAAGAAACATCAGGAACAAGGTCCTCTTCTTAACAGTGGGTCAACACTGGCAATGTTACATGCAAACTAATAATATGCTAATAATCGGATTGAGAAACTGAAATAAACTCTCTTCATCTCTTCAAACTCCTCAAACGATCCAATCAGCCATGTTAAAAAAAAAATGGACAAATTTTTGACACGGAAAACTGGAAATACTTTCTCCATCGGATTAAAAAAAAATATATATATATATAAATAAAAATTATAAAAATAATAAAAAATAATATTATATATATATATATATATATATATATATATATATATATATATATATATATATTTATTTTTTAAATTTAAAAATAAAAGTCTCAATTGAACTGAATCGTCTTCATGTAAACATCTCAATCGATCCGATTAGGCGCGTAAACCTTTAAATCCAAATACTTTCTCGATCTGACACTAAAACATCTTGCGCACATTAGCAGTGCCGCTGTGTGTGTGATTATTTACGTCTCGCAAACCTGCATATGGTCAAATATTTAGAAATTATGTTCTGAATAGATGTAATGCACATGTAAATGAATATTTGAATTGGATTACAAAGTTTAGGTCATATAAACAGTAATGATATAGGATTGGATTCACTGACGGATTGATGAAATCATTGCATGAAAACATACCGACAGTGAGCGGATCAAAAACAGCATCATCAAATAAATGGTATTATGATAAGCTATGCATCTTTCAGAAACTTAACTGAATACCAGATGAAGTATTACATGACCTATGATAACAGAAGTCAGAGAATAATAAGCTTGTGTTACCTGAGGACTCGTCTGAGAAGACCCCGTCTTTATCATCGATGTGGTCGTAGGTGATTTGCGGGATGGAAACGGCTCGTTCTCCTCCGGGACCCAGAGATCCGTTATCACGCGTGGCCTTGGGCTTCCGCTTGTATCGCTTGCTCTGAAGAGGCAAGAGTCACAACATTACATGGACTTTTTAAAGGAATTATTCATCTAAAATTGAATTTAGCGCAGGTGTCACATGCACTACAAGTTTTATGATGCTTTTTGTCATTTCCAGAGCTGGATTACCCTTTATAAATGGACAACAATAAAAAAAAAAATACTCTTCAAAAGTGTTTTACAGGTTTGGAATGAGATGGGGTGTGTAAATTATGGTTATCTGAACTAGAAAATTGATAATTGTTAAAGTTAAAGTTAAAGACCCCATGTGGTGAAAATCAAGTTTAAATAAAGTAAAGCTAAATGTAAAATAATATAAAAAACAGTAAAAGTGACAAAAGCTCAAAACAAAATGACAATGAAAGCTGAAAACATCAAACAAAGCTTATTCAAAATATCAATAAATTCTATAATAACATAAATAATGCTAAAATACACTAGTTTGCCGAAACATTTACACTGAAAACAACTAATAAAACACTTTAATTTATCTTTTCACTCCCTCATATCTTATGGAAAACAATGGCAAATACTCTTCAGATAATTTCACGAAAAGTCATACATGAGTGAAAGTAAATGATGATTTTTTACTTTAAATGCCATTATGCATTATTGCATGCAGAGAGAAATTCAGAAGAACGGTGACGTCCGAATCCTAAATCCCAAAACAAAGCCACATTAAATCTCATATTTAATCTGATAAGCAATCGACGCGGTGGTTTCAAGAAACTCTTTGTTTCTTCCCAAGAATCGCTGATAAGACTTGCGTAAAAAAAATAAAAAAATTAAAATGACACATAGACGATTCACGAGGCAAAAATCCCACAGATATGAATTTCAAATTTGCCCTTTATTGGACAGCATCATGAATATGCATGTTGTGAATTTATGAATTCTGCGGTGACTTTGCAACCTACACAAGCGAATACGTCTGGAGTAAAACATGAGTCACGTCACGAAACAAATAAAATCAGGGCTTCCCACTGGCCTGATAGGGGGAAGTTAATACGGGACGGATGAACGAAGGAGAGGTTTATGAACGAGAGCAGTCACACGCCCGCGCGGAAAGAGTTGGACCCAATATGTTTTGGAGTCAGAGCTACACAAAGATTGTTTTGTTGTTCTTGCGCTACACAAAGGTTTTGCTCCCAGGAGAGAGGCTGCGATGACATCATGGCATTTGACTGAGTCTTTGTGCGAGACAGACAAAGGGGGTCAAACGGGTGAGCGAGAGACACCGAGAAACCCCTCCGTCCCATGACATCAGGGCTCTCGCGGCGCTTCTCACACCTCAACCTACATCCCGGCCGGCTCTCTCTTTTATTCTCACCTTGAAAATCGCCCCGTGGAATCCACCGCGGGGTTAAACCCGTCACACGGCACAGTGTTAATTAAAATGTTGAATGGCAAAAGGCTTCTGGCTCCGTGTCAAACGCGCAAAGTCCCTCGAAGGCAGTGTTGGGGAAGTTAAACTACTAGCTTTTCATCGTTTGAACTAGTTAAATGACGGTCGAACTGTTTAAAAAACATATAAAATATAGTTTGCAACACTACAGGCTACTAACAAGTTGTTATTTTAAACAGTATTTTTCTTCATACTTACATTTTTATTATTTTTGCAGACACATTTACACTAAAAACAACAGTAACACTTGACAATAAGGTTCATTAACATCAGCTAATGTATGTGTTAATCTTTGTTAATGTTAGTTAATGAACAGTTGTTATATATAAAAATACAGCTGTTCATTGTTCATGTTATTCACAGTGCAATTAATATTAACTATGATTAATAAACGCAATCTCAAAATATCAAGTCTCGCCCCTTCATTTTCTTGTTGAATATCAACGTTTACTGTAAATGTGTCAAATTAAAGAGGTAAAATTAGTTTCATTTCATGTTGATTTGAAACTGTAAGAGTTTATATTACTAATTACAACTAATACAACTACAAATGTCTAATCTGCTCACCAAAATTGCATTTATTTTATTATAAATACAGTAAAATCAGTAATATTGTGAAATATTATTTCAATTTAAAAGAACTGTTGCCTATGTGAATATATGTTAAAGTGTAATTTATTCCTGTGATCAAAGCTGAGTTTTCAGCATCATTACTCCAGTCTTCAGTGTCACATGATCCTTCAGAAATCACTCTAATATGATGATTTGATGATCAAGGAACATTTATGATTATGGTCATTAAAAGCAGCATTTAAATAAATATTTATGAATATAATAAAAATGTTAAAATGCTGCACAGAAAATGAATCAGTGAATCATTTTCTAACTCAGTTCATTTATATGAACAACCCAAATGAACTGATTCAATAAAACACACTGATCTACACAACACTAGATATGAGAGAAAAGACATTCTCAGACAAAAAATAAATAAAGTAGCAGGAAAAGTCACACAATAAATATGCATTTGAAGGCTAAATGAGGTGGCATTCACAACATATTTCAAACCAGGAATGTGTATTCAAAATATTAGGAACCATCCAAATGAACTAAGTAGCTAAAATGAGTCTGACTTCCCATCTCTACAAGTAAAAGACAAATTAACACTTGAAAAAAATGTCACAAAAACCAGCAGGGTAGCCTTGTGGAAAACAGTCTGTTACTGGACAAGCTAAAAAGCCTTTTACTACTGTCCAATGTTAACGTCATCTAAACCGCCATCACACTCCTGTTCACTTACGCCCTGCAGAGGCCTTTACATGCATTCTGGGAAATTCACATGAGCCTATAGAAAAGACTTAACCCACAATAAGACCCTCTAGAGAAATGCTTCCACTGTCTGGGCTTTGCAGTGTCCCGCTATGGAGGCTCACTCGGGACAATCGACAGGAAAGAACATGACAATGACCGAAAAACAACACAAAGGGTTTGAAAGACAAGACCGTTCGCAAACAGGGAGTGTGTGTTTCCTCACCAGCCGTCTGAAGTTGCCCGGACTGGAGTTTTCCGAGTGTATGATGGGAATGTAGTCGCCCGTCAGCACGTACATCTTCCACGTGGCCGTACAGCCGTTGGACTTCTCGCAAGCGTAGCATCTCCACAGCGTCTGAGTTACATAGATGAACGCAATAAGGTACGAGAGACGGTGCTGTATCGTGACTAAGTCACGGCTGAAGGGCGTTGTTAGGCACGACTCGATCCGTGACTTATTCACGATACAGCACTAGCCTCGAGTACCTTTTCGCTTTTATAAAATGGTTACCACACAATACAAATATTAAATCCGAAAAATATGTATCTATGCAACTGTCATGAGGTAAAATCACTAAAAGCATTCCTTCCGCCGGAAAAAATAGTCCCTGATCGTGAACAGCAATAGACGTTACATAGATTATTTCACCATTAAATGGCGGGAAAAGACTGTCTTTATGAGTGAGTCAGTCAGTAGAGAAGACTTTTACATTGAAAGGACTCAAACTTGTTGTGAACACGGAGAAGCAAGATGCAACTGACAAATGACTAGGACACGGAAAACCCCTTAACTGTTAAAAAGACAAGATATCGCAGCGGACATTCACACTTGAAGGAAAATGCTACTGTAAATGCAGGTACACTCGCTTACTCGATTTCTAACAATACTCTCTAAAAGCTTCAATGAACAATATCAATGAGATCAAACATATGTTTACGTTGCTAAGAGTGGTTGCTAGGGGTGTGGTGTAGTGATACATAGAACCGTTGGGTGAAGCGGTCGTGAATACATTGACCAATCAGAATCAAGGACTGGAACTAACCGTTTTATAAAGTATATTAGGAGAGAAATGATCACTGAACGTGTTGTGAGCGTTGAATGAGAGAAGCGGTTCGTCACCTGTATGAGAGAGGCTGCGGCGGGAATCTGGCGGTTAAAATGCTTCTGTCTCTGTTTCTGCTGGACTTTAAGAGCAAAGCCCGATCCCAGAATGCCCTGCACACAGAGGAAAATAAGTTAATATAATTGGCTATTACAAAAGAAATTAAATAAATGGAAAAACTTGCCATAAAAGTTACAAAATTTAACATTTCCATAGTACGGTTACAAAATAAAAGCACAATTATATGTGATATTCATGAATAATGTTGTGAATGATATTGATAGAGTTTTACACCAATTAGAATTTATTAAAATTATATACAGTTTTACATATTTTTATATAAATGTATTGTATATTGTATAAATATATTATTTATAGTTTTATGAATTCATTATAGAAGTATTACATAATTTATTTTATTATTAATTTATTGATAATATATTAATGTAAAATTATATATATATAACATTTATATTTTTATGAATTTATTATAGAATTTATTATAGAAGCAGTATTATATTATTAATATATAATTTATTTTATTATTAATTTTATCGATTATATATTTATTTAAAATAATATATAATTTATACTTTATTATAACTACAGAATTTTATATTAATTTATTTTACATTAATGTATGTATATATATATAATTATATTTGTATTAATTTATTATTGAATTATTATATAATTTATTTTCTGATTATATATTAATTTAAAATTATATAATTTATATTCACATAATGTTGTATTTATTTATTATATATACAAATACATTTTTTTAATGCCATAGTTGTGTTCGATTCTAATGTTGCAGATGCATGTTATATAATGTGTAACATGAGGACCGCGGGCCCCTGAGGCCCCTGGAGGCCCTATCACTCTTAAATGGACCACATTAACCCCAGACCCCATTACTGGAGGGCCTCCATAGGAAAACACTGCCCCGGGGCACCAGACAAGCTTGGAGAATGTGTGTGTGTGTGTGTGTGTGTGTGTGTGTGTGTGTGTGTGTCTATGTGTGTGTGTAAAAAAGAGAAAGAGAGCAGTCAGTGTGTTTACCGCAGGCAGAGCAAAGAAGGAGATCGCAAACACGCTAAAGCAGGAGGCGATGGCCTTCCCAATCCACGTCTGAGGGACTTTGTCTCCGTAGCCTATCGTAGTCACCGTAACCTAAGAGAAAAACAGTTTGGGATTCACAGTCATCAGCTTTAACTGGACAAAACAACAAAGACGAGACAGTAGGAAAACACCCCAGCAACTATAGCATACTATACAACCACATTCAGAACAACTTGAAATTCACTAAAAATTCACTTTGAATGCTTCTGCAACTGCATAGAAATGCCCTGTTAAACCCTAGCTCCTATAATACTATAGCAACTCATTAAAAAACATCTTAGCAACCATAAAGAAATGGGCTAAAAAACACACAGAACATCCTGGCAACCAAATTACAATATTCTGGCAACTACAAACCCCTGCTGGCTAGATTAGCATGGGCAAAAACCCCAAAAAAAGTTTTCTACCAAAAATTTTAAATTCTAGTTTTTATGTCTATCTTGACCAGACATTATGTCTACACAATATGGTTTATTTACATTTTGGGAACACCAAATACACATCACATAAAAAAAAGGGTCAGTGGAAACGTCAGACGTGACACATTTAAGAATATGTGAGTATTTTCTAAGGCGTCTGTTGAAGTTCACGCTCGGTTCGTTTTTCCCCTAATCCTGCACAAAACGTCGGGTTTCAGCCGACGCAGGAAAACAAACACGCCTGTAGCAGCGCGTGAAAGCGTAGTCCGTTCAAGAGGGCTTTCTGGTGACGAGGTGTGTTTGCAGTCTTTCCATTCAAGACGGACAAAAAGAGCTAAAGTAGGACGAGGCGTCATACAAGTGCTCTGGGTGGCGAGAGAGTTTAATCCCACCACTGAACATCCAAAAGACCACAAAGGCCACGGCAAGAGGGAGTCCACAGTCACCGGGATTCAAGTGTGTGTTTGTGTGAGACTTCGGGACCCCTAATATTCTCCAACCAACCAATTCACGCCGAGTTATTGAGTCACAGAGTTCAGTCGATGTTCAACGTGTGTGGCAAAACCAAAGCTAACATCTCAGTGTGTGTGTGTGTGTGTGTGTGTGTTTGCGTGTGTGTGGGCTGCGATTACAGCTCTAGTTTTTTCCCCCGTCTTGTCTTTAATCTTGCTAAATTTATCTGCACACTGCTCTTCTTCTTTTTCAAATCAAGATATATGGTTTCTTAAGAGCAACTTTAGAAATATAGCTACCAGCATATTGTGTATATTTCAGAGTGAGAGGAATGCTGTATTAACCAATTACCATCGAGAACCAAATATATATGTTTTATAGTTGTAAATACGCAAGAAGTTTGGACACATTTAATTTATTTGCAATTTATATTCATATACAAAACTAATCTCATGCATTAAAGAAGATGGTAATACTTTAACACAAGGTCCCATTAGTTAACATTAGTCAATGCATTTAGAAATACTGCAACAAATCTATTGCTCATTGTTAATCAATATTATTCGTTGTTAGTTCATGTCAGCTCAGGTTCATTAACTAATAACAGATACAACATTTGATTTTAATAAAGTATTAGTAAATGTTGAAATTAACATTATCTAAGATTAATAAATGGCTCGTGGTTTTCCAAAGTTACAAGCCACTCAGCATTTTCACTGGCAACAATTTTTACATCAATACTATAGACATTTTTTATATTATCTCATAATTTGGCAGCAGGTTTATTAGGTCACTGTCACTTTAAGAGCTGACGCACTGATCCATTACACATGCGCTTTCTTTCTCAACTGTTTACGTTCACTTAAAACATGACTGACTGTGTTTACATGAAGACTCGCCAAGACCGGCATTTTGACATTATTTTGTGTGTGTTTGAATGTTTAAGCACAATAAGCAGCAAAAAAGGACTCAATTTACTCCTGAGAGGTGGCTTTATGTGGGCGCACTTGCAATGTGAGCACAAAATCTGCTGGAATGGGTAAAATTATGCGCAATATGCGCAATCCCATGGCGAAATGTAAGCCCTGTAACCGCAACAATATTGATCCGCAGCAAATGAAACTCGCTGTCGGAAAGAGAGAAAGCGCAGATGGTATCGTGTATCTATCCTGCGGGATATGAGTATTGGAAGTGTTTCAGATTTTTCAGTATCGATATGCATAAAATTAAAATAAAAAAAATCTATATTTTTGACAACACTAAATTGCACTTAGTTTATTATTTCAGATGTGTTTTTAAGGGCCTGTTTACACCTGGCCACTTCATGCGTTTTTAATGATCGGATGATCGGATAACGATTCCATTTACGATTCCTGGTCACATAAATGTGTTTTCGCGAAATGGATATAAATCCGATCTTCAATTCCCGCGCTATACGCAGATTTAAGAGAGTTCACGTCACTGAAATCAACAGATATGAGCTGCATTTTATTGATCAAGATCATTTCAAAATAAGAGAGAGAGCGGAAACAGCCCTGTAAGATCATTTCAGTTCTTTACTTGTAATGATGATTGTGTGTCGATTGTTGATTGATAATTGTTTTAATGAAGATGATTGTGTGGCGATTGTTGATTGATGATTGTTTTAATGAAGATTATTGTGTGTTAAGCGTCTGCGACTTACTCTCACTTTGATCTGTGATAGTTTGCGTGTTTGCTTGATGAATAGATGCTCAGCTGCTTGTCTGCGGGGATCATATCTGGCTATAACATGACATATAGCCTATAACACGCTCTCATACCTTTATTTTTTAGCATTGTTGGGAGGAGTAAAATGTACATATGTGGTTTCATCAACCAGATGCATTTACACTTGTCCAGTTTCATCTGGAAAGTGTCTCAGATCTCCTCCTGAAGTGGTTTGAGAGATCGGATTTAAATCCATCTCAAATGCGTTTCGGAGGGCATTTACACCTGGGCTTTTCACGATCGGATAGCTATCAGAAAACACATGAAGTGGCCAAGTGTAAACAGCCCCTATAAGACTACAATTGAAAAATGTATATACAGTATTACATATAAAATTAAAAGTTGCTAGTAGGAGTGACTGCGTTAAACACCACTGCTGAAATACACACACACTTGCTCATGTCAAGTCCTGATGTTAACTAATGTTAAATGGAACCTTATTGTAAAGTTTTAGACTTTAGATACTTAGTATAGTAAAGTGTGTCTGCTAATCTAAAGTTGTTAAACTACATCTTTTAGGCTTCTCCAAACTTTTTTGTAAAAAAAAAAACCATTTGAATACTTTCATTATGCATCATCTCCTTTCTTGAAAGAACCGAGAGGCCAGGGGAAACAGCAGCAGCTTTGTTAAGTTAGCGAGGAGCGGTTATGATTCATGTGGCTTCATCATACGGCTCTGGATGTGTCGCGCCAGCTGTGGTCCGCACCTGCAACTCCAGAAAACAAAAACACAGACGAGGAACCAAACGGCTCCCCTTCTGTCCCGTAAAAAAAAAAAAAAAACGGTTTCACTTTATTTTGATGGTCCCTTTAACACATTATGTTGACTAGAAGTAACATTGCACCTACATGTCTACTAACTCTCATTAGAGTATTAGTAGAGTATTAGTAGAGTAATAGTAGAGTAATAGTAGAGTATTAGTAGAGTAATAGTAGAGTATTGGTAGAGTATTAGTAGAGTATTAGTAGAGTATTAGTAGAGTATTGGTAGAGTAATGGTAGAGTAATAGTAGAGTATTAGTAGAGTAATAGTAGAGTATAGGTAGAGTATTAGTAGAGTAATAGTAGAGTATTATTAGAGTAATAATAGAGTATTAGTAGAGTAATAGTAGAGTAATAGTAGAGTATTGGTAGAGTATTAGTAGAGTAATAGTAGAGTAATAATAGAGTATTAGTAGAGTAATAGTAGAGTATTAGTAGAGTAATAGTAGAGTAATAATAGAGTATTGGTAGAGTATTAGTAGAGTAATAGTAGAGTATTAGTAGAGTAATAGTAGAGTGATAGTAGAGTAATAGTAGAGTAATGGTAGAGTATTAGTAGAGTATTAGTAGAGTAATAGTAGAGTAATAGTAGAGTATTAGTAGAGTAATAGTAGAGTAATAGTAGAGTATTGGTAGAGTATTAGTAGAGTAATAGTAGAGTATTAGTAGAGTATTGGTAGAGTATTAGTAGAGTATTAGTAGAGTAATGGTAGAGTAATAGTAGAGTATTAGTAGAGTAATAGTAGAGTATAGGTAGAGTATTAGTAGAGTAATAGTAGAGTATTATTAGAGTAATAATAGAGTATTAGTAGAGTAATAGTAGAGTAATAGTAGAGTATTGGTAGAGTATTAGTAGAGTAATAGTAGAGTAATAATAGAGTATTGGTAGAGTATTAGTAGAGTAATAGTAGAGTATTAGTAGAGTAATAGTAGAGTAATAATAGAGTATTGGTAGAGTATTAGTAGAGTAATAGTAGAGTATTAGTAGAGTATTGGTAGAGTAATAGTAGAGTATTAGTAGAGTAATAGTAGAGTATAGGTAGAGTATTAGTAGAGTAATAGTAGAGTATTATTAGAGTAATAATAGAGTATTAGTAGAGTATTAGTAGAGTAATAGTAGAGTATTGGTAGAGTATTAGTAGAGTATTAGTAGAGTAATAGTAGAGTGATAGTAGAGTAATAGTAGAGTAATGGTAGAGTATTAGTAGAGTATTGGTAGAGTATTAGTAGAGTATTAGTAGAGAATTAGTAGAGTAATAGTAGAGTATTAGTAGAGTAATAGTAGAGTAATAGTAGAGTAATAGTAGAGTAATAGTAGAGTATTAGTAGAGTAATAGTAGAGTATTGGTAGAGTATTAGTAGAGTATTAGTAGAGTATTGGTAGAGTATTAGTAGAGTATTAGCAGAGTATTAGTAGACTGGTAGGGTTAGGATTAGAATAAGTTCACATGTAAAGTTACTTATACACTGAAAAAAATTATTCGTTGAATTTAATCCATTTTTTTATCGTAAGTGGTTGCACACAATTGATTTTAGCTACATTTAAACAAATGCATTAAGTTGAACTTAATCAATTTTAGTTCAACTTAATGCATTTGTTTAAATGTAGCTAAAATCAATTGTGTGCAACCATTATTAAATTCAACGAATGTTCAAAAGGGACCATCAATATCCAGTGTTACCAAACACACACATACAATAAGATCTCTTTAATGTTTCGATTGTTTCTCTTGTACAATATGGAGTAAGAGAAACGCTTGCATTTCTCCTGATGAAAAGCTCACAGTAATCTCCTCTAGAGTTTCAGAAGAGATCTCAAACACTGCTCAAATTTGTTCTCAACATGCAATGCACATTCATTTTACAGCACTATACTCTTACTGTATGGTAATTAATTATTAACTCATTAGTGTCTGTTGATTTTTCTTTAAGGAGAAACACCTGAGACAAAAGTTAATATGTAAATAAAGCACGTCTTTTTTATATAAATCGAAAAGTCTTAAATTATTGCATAATACTCATGTTTAATGGTGTGTGTTTTTTCTTCTAGTGATAAAGTATGTTTACGAGCTGTTTAAACAATGAAAAATGAATTAAAACTAAATGAATTAATTAAAACTAAATCCATAACATGATTGGAACCCCTAAAAGGCTGCATATATGAAGTGCCTGTAGATATAGCTATTTTCTTTTCCAAGTTCAAGTCGACACCATCCGTAATTCCTCCCTTCAATCTAAAGTTTTGTAGACTTCACAGAGACAAAAGCGAGACGACCCCCATCGAGGGTTTCTCAATGCCTCCTCCTCCATACAAACAACCGCTTTTGTCCACGACTCGAGGGCCAACGGGTGGCCATACACTTTCTGACCCTCTTCACGGAGAGGTACAGCCTCTGCAATTAAAGCTTTAATTAACGGATCCGACACTTTATGGCGCAGGAGAAAGCTCTTTGAGCGAGAGGTGAAAGGTACATTGGCCCGAGCTTTTGTAGCTCTCAGATTCCCCGCACAGGCGTACGATTGGTTTCTCATTACGGTTCACACTAAATTCAGCTTTTTAATTAACTGCACTGGAAACTTCATCCAGGAGCGAGTCCAATGGCCTTTCGAGTGGGTTGATTTGGAGCTGGATGTTTTATGACCCTCTTTTCTTGTGTGGTTTGCAATGTGACACAACAAAGAAAAATCACAGGCATTTTAGAGCCTCAAGTTTCTGTTGTGGGTATAAACATTCTCACCATCCCAAAGCAAGACCCCGAAACTCAAAATATAAGCTATTGGAGACATTACTGTTCATCTAACATTGACATATTACACCCATAACCAATCCAAACTGAGGCTCAAAACCTAGGGAACTCCCTAAGTAGGCAGAATTTTAAGGTACACACCTGATATGAATCCAACTGGCAGAATAATTACGCTTTATAAGAATCTAAGGCACTAAAGGGGGGTTTCGCATTGCTATAGATTAGAAGAACCATTTTTTCCTTAGTGTAAGATAATTTGAATGATCTAAAGCACCTTTTTCCACTATAAAAGAACCTTTTGAGGAATAGAAAGCCATCAGTGCCAATAAAGAACCTTAATTTTAACCCTCTTTTACTGCTCACGTGACGGACAAAAACGACAGATTTTTTATTTCAATTAAATGATTGTACTATATTTTATGTTTTTTATTTAATATTTTGTATTTTTAGGGGATTTTATGGTACTAAATTATATTTATGCAATAGTTCTAATCCATTTATTCACTTTTTGAGCATAGACCTGAACATTTTCAACTTAAACTGTCTTAAATGCTTTGGAGCACAGACTTGGCAGATTATTGCTCAAGTGAAAAAGGTTTAAAAAAGTGAACTTGGGAAAAGTTATACAGAAAATGAACATGAACAATATGAAATGTATTTTTTTCAAAAACACGTTTCACTCCAAAACTATGAGAAATTCAAGCCATAAATCTAAACAAGCTGTGTACTAAATTTGAGGTTGATATCTCAATAAATGAGCTTTCAGTCAGATTGTGTTTGGGGCGCAGTACCAAACGCTTCCACTAGAGGAAATTCGCTTCCCATGCATTCATTTTTGACCATGAACAATACAAGTGTGACTATATTTTTTCAGGAACGTTTACCTTTTCCAATCATGTCCATGATTTGTGTGTGTGTGTGTGTGTGTGTGTTCACACAGCAAGTACCAAAACCTTTACTAAATTTCATACCATTCCAATGAAGTAAAAAAATCTTTAAAAAACAAACAAAACACCAGAGGGTTAAGAGTGTGTGTCATGAATCATGAAAGATGGTGGAGAAAGCGGGAAAATGTAATAAATATCTGAGATACATTCAACCTTGAAAAGAGATGTTATCTACTAGGATCTTCCTAAAGCGCTTCTGTTCTACAGACAAGGAACGTCATGATGAAATTAACTGCAGATTAGACAGATAATGCCAGATCTCCAGAGGGCAAGACGGCTTCTAGATTTTAATAAAAACCGCAAATTACTCAAATGATTCATGGAAGACAACTACAATGATTGATGTTATGGTCTTGTATCATGTGCCGACCAACTAGCTTGACAAGCAAGGCTTTCTTAGAATTGAAACTAGTATAATCTGTGGTTGATTGCATAAACTGCTCAGACTAGTCTTACAAGTTTTGAGTCTTCAAGTCCGGTCATAACTTTTTAAAGTCATTTACATAAAAAGGTAGATTGTTCTCATTTAAATCTGAAAAGTAAGACTCTTATCCCTTGCTGGTCGATCTGTAACTCGCTGCTTCACTATCACAGTACGGATGCATCCTTGAAGAAATCAACTAGCGTGTCACGAACCATATTGTCGCAAATTGGTCGTTCAACCACGTTGGTAAAAGATGTCATGCATGTGCTGGAGTAATAACTACTTTTAATGAATCTGTTGAGATTGAATTAAAGCTAGATGTTGTTTCGCTATAAATTACGGACATGGCTTTTTTTCTCAGTTATTTTGCTTTATTTCCAGATTCATGTTCCAGTTCACACATGCACACTCTTCAAAAACTACGCTCTTGACAAACTAAAAAATGTAAATGACATTTGTATGTATTCTAAATAAAAGATATAGATTGCACTGAATGTCAGCTTGCTTATTTTGCTCAAGATGATGATTTATTGAGTCCACGTGTCATGCAAACTAGAAACTGCTTCTAACCACAGATCGAGAGCTGTCCTTCCAGACACACAACTCTGTGATGCTGTTTGTGAATGTGTGTTGGAACGATGTTTTCGGGAAACACTGACTCATTAAACTGCTGATAATGACGAAACTTGCAACCATAGTTGTCTAACGATGCTTTCGGGAA
This sequence comes from Scardinius erythrophthalmus, assembly GCF_964197995.2. Taxonomy (NCBI): domain Eukaryota; kingdom Metazoa; phylum Chordata; class Actinopteri; order Cypriniformes; family Leuciscidae; genus Scardinius; species Scardinius erythrophthalmus. The sequence goes on from NC_138244.1 coordinate 5,030,137, forward strand.
ACACGCCCCAGACTAATTCTTAAGACACAATATGACTTGTGTTTATGCAACTGGCCCTGGTCTTATCTCCGCTTGTCAACTCCTGTAACTCCACTCTCTGATGAGGAAGAATGAACTCACCACGCCCCACCACAGAGCATCAGCGTAGCTGGAGAAATCCGTCTTCCCTTCCTCGTCTACCGCGTCCTTCTCCGCCAGATACACAAAGTATGAGGAGAAGATCAGACCCAGGAACCCGATGTACAGCGTGGTGATCAGCTCCTGAACCGAGGCCAAAAGACAGTTAATAAATAACATAGATGAACCTATTTGCAACATCAAGACTTTAGGTTAAAACATTTATATAATGTAAATAAATATTTAGCATTGCTTGAACATTTTAGGAACGTTCTAAGATCTTAGAAGTTACTGGTCACCATTCATCTTTGTGAAAAATATGATCCATGTAATCTCTAAATTAACATGATACCACATAAACTGCATGCAATTAACAAAAAAACAAAAACAAAACAAAAAATAGATATATAAATGAAAAAAAATGTAATGTAAAATGAATGACTTTAATATTTGTTAAATTAATGAAAAGTAAAGTTAATAGTTTTAGATGTACAGCATAGCATGTTGAAAGTTGGACTACATAATCATTACATAATCTACAGATTTTTACATGTACATGCATGCATACATTATATATATCTATATATATCTATATATATCTATAGATAGATAGATAGATAGATAGATAGATCATACATCGACTACAAAGTAATCAGTTATTAATATTTTGTTGGGTCTCTCATGTTTTTGCATGTGTTCATAATTTCTTTGTATGACATATATATATATATATATATATATATATATATATATATATATATATATATATATATATATTTTTTTTTTTTTTTTTTTTTTTTTTTTTTTTTGTGCAAGACCAATCAAAACCTGATGACAATTTTGATAGATTTTCTGGTACATTTTTAGTGCAATATATACTATATTCTTCACTAATAAAAACACAGTTTAATTTTATTTTTGTGTGATGCACAGTGTATGGTGTTTGCTCGTTTACTCTCTCGTTTGGAGTAGATGACGTGGCGTAGGCCATGAGTGTAAAAGCACCTGACCTTAAAAGGCAAAACTGCATGTGAAGGCGCACGGGGCGCTGAATGAATTAGCCTAATCATGCCTGATCCACTGAGAACTTCAGCCCTTTCATGAGACGTGCGTCAACGGTCAAATGATTGAGAAAATGTGAGCGTGAAGTCGTTGGATTTAAAGTGTAAAGCCTAAGATGAGTGAAACGGGAGCTTAGATTATCGTGATGTGAATTCCTGAGGCCATATTTGGAGGGAAAATCTGAAGTTGGTTACGCCAGACGTGTGCTGATTAACTTAGTTTGATGAAATCAGTGGGTTTCATTGCACTGTAAAGTATTAACGCCAGAATTACGGTCATGGCGCAAACCAAGCGTACCTGTCGATGAATAAAAACCACTGATCCCAGAAGCCTCCATGTTCCACCCTGACGATCCACATGCAACATACGCAATATCTGAAGGAAACGGATCCCTCTACAAGCATACACAGAGCATTACTCAACACACTACAACAAACATCAGTGAAGTCTGATCACAGGATGTTCTTCTGATCAAACATGTGTATGATGATATTTCTGTACCTGATTGCGGACGTGGCAAACACTTGCCCATTGGACCCGACGCTCAGAACCACGACAGAAGCGACGACCACTATCAGATCTGTGTCATGAGCACAAGAAGAGGTCAAATTCATACACAGAACTTTCTGAAATTATGAATAATCTTGGTACAGATAAAGGGCTTTAGTCTGTAAATATGACATATTTCAGTGAACGAAAAAAAATAACATGATTAAAGGATAACTAAATCAGAAAAAAAAACAGGGTTATTAAAATCTATAAACTAAAACCATAAAAAAAAAATGTGTTACTTGGAATATAATATGAAAACGTATTTTATTTAAGCTATTTCAGCCAAGGAAGCATTTTGCATTTTCATTTAGTTTAACTTGAAGCACAAAAATAACTAAAAAAAAAAAAAAAAACTAATAAAAAAAAACACAAAAATGAAAAAAAAAAAATGAAAATATTAAAAAACATCATAGTATCTCATTGATAGTAAATTAAATGGTCATATAACAGGACATATAACAACAACAAAAAACTTTAAAAATAAAATAAAATGAAAAAAATATTAAAATTGAGATAAATTTCCAGTGTGAGGAATGAACCTTAAGTAATAAAAGTAAAATAAAAATGTTTTCATAATTTTTCTTGGTTTCTTATTTGATTGGACTGTCAAAATTGCAGATGGCAATAAAAACATGGCAGCCAATCCAGGTAAGAATGTACAATGTAGTGGGGTCATGTGACAACAACATAACGTTCGGCTTCACATACAATTTTTAAAATTAGTATGCAGTATATCATATCTACTGTAGTAAGCAGTGTGCCAGTATTCGACTCTAGGTAACATCCACCTATAATGGAGATGGGTTTCCTGACGAACCGCAGACGTCCTTTAATGCCCACATATTTGCTCCGACAGCCGGCCGACCACAGCCGGACCACGTACTCGGTCCCGAAAAACACCACCAGCACGATCTCCTGCAAAGCAGACAGAAACAGGTGGATCTTTGCATGATTACCGTATATGTGTGTCTACACGATGTCCCAGATGGGGCTCTGACCTCTGATAATAGTTTGACCCTGATAGACTCTGGGGTTTCTGGGTGATCTGGGTGGCCTGACTGCAGTTTGCTTACACAAGTCAAACGAGTGCTAACATTAACTAGTCTACTGGCAGGAACATACACACTGCATTGTGTACACTTTTTAAAACTAAAAAAATAGTAAAATAAATAAATAAATAAAATAAAATAATAGTTGTCTTAGCTGGAGACATAATGGAGTTCTCAGATGTGTCTAATTTAGGGGTAAACTTTTCTACTAATATTCTTTAGGACTAATAAAAACAGGCACAAATGAGTCAACAGTGATTGACAAAAGGATTGGCTGCCAGAGCTATTAAAATGAATGTTTTAGTTCATATTGAGATCTCTGACTTTTGATTGGAGCCAAAAACTCTCTATTTCAAAGAGATCTTTGGGGATTATCTCACACACAGAATAAATAGACACTCACTCACTCACTCACTCATGTCTCTCACTAAAATCTATCATCCAGGCAGGGCAATTAAACATGCATTAAATGCTGGTTTGATGAAGTGCGTCTGTACGGTGTTCAAAGCCTCGGGGTTTTCTCTGGGATCCGCCCCACTGCAGGTGTCTACAGGTGTGGGTGTGCTGACAGAAATACAAACTGCTAAATCACTCATGTTTAATGTGGTCCAGGGAAAACAAACCTTCAAGCCCTTTCCATGAACTCAACATCAACTCAACTGAGATATGACATTGCCATCCAGTGGGAGTAAACGTTACTGCATTCGCCTACTGGAAATGTCACTTGCAGAACAATCAAAGAATTAAAGAAGTGATGATATTTAGTGAAACACTCACCATCCAGAAGAGCAATCCTGAGGCGAAGTCTGCATACTGCTCGATGGTGGACAGGACACTGAATATCAGACACACTAGGACCATGAGAAACCTGTGGACATTAGTAGGACAGATCTTTCCATTTAATGATTTCAACAAAGTATTCAAAACCACATCACTATCTGATCCCCATCGAAATCACTCCAGGTCGATTTTTAAGACACTCTGAAATGGTTTTGACATTATGATCCCTGCTTACCTCAATTCACATGCAAATAATAAAAGTATGCACTGATCAGTATGCTGGTATTGTAAACAAACTACCTTGTCAATGCAATATTAAAGAACCTTTTGTCTAATACTATTTGCATTAGCACCTAACTAAATTAATCACTTTAATATATACAGTATTCAATATAACTTCAATAAAAAACTGCATTCTTTGCCACTAGAAAAGTCAAAAGAGTCTCGTCATAAACTCCTCCTCTAATGCAAGGGCTTGTGGGTAACATTAGCCAAAAGTTGCACACTTTTAAAAAAAAAATGCACAAGAAATATTATATGGAACAACTCCGACACACTATATTTTTAACACAGTATGATTTGAGACGTATCTTGCCTAACATTGAAAACTGATCGTATGCAACTTGAGACAGACAAATATAATAAGAACATTTTCTTAAAGGGATACTACACTTTTTTTGGAAATAGGCTCATTTTACAACTCCCCCAGAGTTAAACAGTTGAGTTTTACCGGTACCACTTTTAGCATAGCTTAGTATAGATCATTGAATCGGACAAGACCATTAGCATCTCTCTCAAAAAAATGACCAAAGAGTTTCGTTATTTTTCCTATTTAAAACTTGACTCTTCTGTTTACATCGTGTACTAAGACCGACGGAAAATGAAAAGTTGCGATTTTCTAGGCTGATATGGCTAGGAACTATAATCTCATTCCTGCGTAATAATCAAGAAACTTTGCTGCCGTACCATGGTTCCAGCAGGCGTAATGATATGACGCAGCGCCTGAAAATAGTCCCCAGCTCGGTAACTTCCAACGTGACTGGGACTAAGTTTGTCTAACCTATTAGACCTATTTTCAGGCGCTGCGTCATATCATTACGCCTCATTTTTTTGAGAGAGATGCTAATGGTCATGTAAGATTCAATGATCTATGCTAAGCTATGCTTAAAGTGGTACCGCCAGACCCGGAGATCTGCTGAATGGATTCGAAAACGGTAAAACTCAACTGTTTAACTCTGGGGGAGTTGTAAAATGAGCCTATTTCCAAAAAAAAGTGGAGTATCCCTTTAATTGAACTGCACAATGAGGACTTTATGTCATTTAGACATTAATCCAGCAATATTTATCTTTAAAGTTGCTGTGAAACAATGTCAATTCTGAAAAGTGATATATAAATAAAATTGACTTGCACTTCTTTGTCTTTAACTCCATCCATTATCTTGTTCTTTATTCCCTTTTATTGCAAGTGCCATTCTGCAGTTAAAATACTTTTTGCAAAAGTTTTTAAATTCATCCTCTTTATTGCACTGCTACAGTACATGTGCTAAAACATAAAGCTAAAAATAGTCCAAACTGTTTGAAAAACACACCAGCAAAACACAGCCAGCCTCATTATACAGGACGCTCTTAACAGAACAATCTAGTCGTTCACAAAACCCACAGACTAGTCATGGTTTTGAACACTGTTTCTTAATCTAGAATATTGTCGTTCACAAAACCCACAGACTAGTCATAGTTTTGAACACTGTTTCTTAATCTAGAATATTGTTAGTGTGTGTAAGAGCCTCAAAACACTCAAAAGGATTCCCCCACACACACACACACTGGACAGATGGGAGAGAGTTTAACCACATGAGAGATTACACTTGCATAAACACACATTTCCTTCAAACACATTCTCCGTCTAACACCAAAAGACAAACACACAATGTGACTCACACAGCAGTCGGAAATCAAAATGTCACGTGTAATATAAAAGATAAAGCAGCAAAGGAGTTCGGGAGTTGCGTCACGTCCAGATGTATGCTGACCTGGTGTGTTCGTAGCGGCTCGACTCGAGTGTGTTTAACTGAGGGTCACACACTGAAGCAGAACACCAGATGGTGGAATGCATCCCCGAACGTGATGCACACAAACCACAATCAAATCACATGAGCGACATTTGACTGGAGAAACACCTGAGCTGCGAGTCTGGATCTTAAAGATGCTCTGCTCTTTTTGATTAGACACCAAAACATTCAGATCTGTAGGTCTGTTCTATAAGATTCAGTTTAAAGGTTCAGTTCTTTTTAAAATTCAGTTTTCTCTCTTGAAGCCGACACGGAAGTGACTTAAACTGCAATTCATCGACTGGCCACTAGAGACAGGCTCCAAAAGAGAGTCAATCCCATAAACCCCAATGTTAAAATGCCCAAATTTACAGCAGAAAAAAATGTGTTTTCAGCTTGGAGCAAAAAGTGGTTTTGGTCTATATAGCTAATTTTGCCCTTCATGACAACTGTGAGGGGGGTGATTTTTTTTTATAACTCATCCATTTAAATCAAATTAAGCCTTAAAGTTCTGCATAATTAAGGGCGTGGCCACTTGAGTGACAGGTGGATTGCCTCTGATGTCACTACTAGCCGTTTGTCTGTTAGCGCCACGTCACCTCAGCTAATCCGCCTCTTTGCCCATTTTCGGTTATCCGGGAGTGACGTGATATTTTTTTTTTTAGTCTATGGGTTCTAGCAGTGATCACTGTCGGGTTCTGCTCTACAAGTTTTCTATAGGTTCCGCTCTATATGGTTCTGCTGATTCCACAATGTTCCAAACTCTAGGGTTCTAATTTATATGACCAATTTCAGCCAAGTAAGATTTCATTCTATAAGGCTCCACTGCCCAATACAGTTCTGTTTTTAATATAGTTCTATTCAAGGGTCCGTTCTAGCCTTAGCCGGGTTCTGCATTACGTGATTCCAATCTATAAGGTTTTCTATAAGGACCTATACGACTCCGCTCTATAGGGTTCCACTCAGTAGTTCTGCTCTATATGTTTTCTGATCTACATATTTCTGCTCTAAGTTTGTTCTCTATAGGGCCCGGCTTAATTGAACTTAATCAGTTCAAGCCTTGGCTGGGTTCTACAATCTTCTGGTCTGTAGGGCCCTGATCTGTAAGGTTTCATTTTATACGGTTCTGCTCTATAAAGTTTTAGAGTTCTATATATTTTTCTCTTTAAGTACATAGTGGTCTGCTCTATAGACAAATTCTTTTAAGGTTCAGTTTTATAGAGTTCTACCCATTCACTATAAAGTTCTGCTTTTAATAGTTTTATTCTTTAGGGGTTTGTTCTAGTAGCTTAGCCATGTTCTGCTCTACAACCTTCCAGCCAGTAGAGTACAGAGTTCTTCTATATGGCTTTATAGGGTTTTGTTCTTCTATATGGCTCTATAGGGTTTCGTTCTATGGGGTTTTGTTCTTCTATATGGCTCTATATGGTTTTGTTCTATGGGGTTTCGTTCTTCTATATGGCTCTATAGGGTTTCGTTCTTCTATATGACTCTATAGGGTTTCGTTCTATGGGGTTTTGTTCTTCTATATGGCTCTATATGGTTTTGTTCTATGGGGTTTCGTTCTTCTATATGGCTCTATAGGGTTTCGTTCTTCTATATGACTCTATAGGGTTTTGTTCTTCTATATGGCTCTATAGGGTTTCGTTCTTCTATATGGCTCTATAGGGTTTCATTCTACTATATGGCTCTATAGGGTTTCATTCTACTATATGGCTCTATAGGGTTTCATTCTACTATATGGCTCTATAGGGTTACGTTCTTCTATATGACTCTATATGGTTTAGTTTCTTCTATATGACTATAGGGTTTCGTTCTATGGGGTTTTGTTCTTCTATATGGCTCTATAGGGTTTCGTTCTTCTATATGGCTCTATAGGGTTTCACTCTTCTATATGGCTCTATATAGGGTTTAGTTCTTCTATATGACTCTATAGTTTCGTTTCTTCTATATGACTCTATAGGGTTTCGTTCTTCTATATGGCTCTATAGGGTTTCGTTCTTCTATATGGCTCTAGGGTTTCGTTCTTCTATATGGCTCTATAGGGTTTCATTCTACTATATGGCTCTATAGGGTTTCATTCTACTATATGGCTCTATAGGGTTACGTTCTTCTATATGACTCTATATGGTTTAGTTTCTTCTATATGACTATAGGGTTTCGTTCTATGGGGTTTTGTTCTTCTATATGGCTCTATAGGGTTTCGTTCTTCTATATGGCTCTATAGGGTTTCACTCTTCTATATGGCTCTATATAGGGTTTAGTTCTTCTATATGACTCTATAGAGTTTCGTTTCTTCTATATGACTCTATAGGGTTTCGTTCTTCTATATGGCTCTATAGGGTTTCGTTCTTCTATATGGCTCTATAGGGTTTCACTCTTCTATATGGCTCTATATAGGGTTTAGTTCTTCTATATGACTCTATAGAGTTTCGTTTCTTCTATATGACTATATAGGGTTTCGTTCTTCTATATGGCTCTATAGGCTTTCGTTCTATGGGGTTTTGTTCTTCTATTTGACCCTATAGGGTTTTGTCTTTCTGTATGGCTCTAAAGGGTTTCGTTCACAACAATTTTACTCTGGGTTCTGCTCCTTCTGATTCTGCACTGTAAGGTTCTGCTTTTAATGAGTTTCCACACTATAAGCTTAAAAAAGGAATCGAATTGTAATGACACTGCATTATTGAAAGTAGTGGCTTTTAAACATTCACCCAGTTTGAAGCTTGAATTTAGAAAGCTAAAACAGATTACGACAGAAGTTTTTAAAGTTGTGTCACTAAACACTCTCAACACTTTTCATGTAAAGCGATTATGTTCAGAAATCAAGTGCATACTGCTGCTTTAAAACATATTGGGCTTATGTAAAAATCCTAAAAAGAAGTTTACAAGCAATCTCAGATGAGCTAAATGACTGCAACAGCACTGTACAGAAGAAGAAATGCTCCTCTAATCCATTTCTGAAATGACCAGATGTTGTGATATTGCACCATCAACAGCAGGATTAACAGAAATGCAGGACGTGACGCTCGCAAATGGAACAAATATGGATTCCCTCATTTTCTCAAATTTGGATTAAGTTTCATAATCTGAATATCCTTTTAAATCTGTCTAAAGGTTCAGAAGCAGGGAATTGTTACTATGAACTGTTCGGGTATATAAACATACTTTTTTCAAATAACGTCAACCAAATATTTTAGACTTTGATGATGTAAAAGTAACTATTTGGGTTTGAGCTTTGTTTGAGTTAGTTTTGCACTATTCCCAGTTCAGTTTCATTTGTCTCCGTTCTTCTGTTGCCATAGTATTGATTTGCCCTCATGTGTTACACCTATAATTAAATATCTCGTTTAGTCCCTGGTGTTTCTCTGTATATATATAGCCCTCAGTTTCAGTTGCCATTTGTCTGTTATTGTCTATGTTTAAAGTCCCACTGTGGTGAAAATCAAGCTTTTAATGTTGTTTCTATGTCTATGTGGTGTTTTTAATATGCTTTAACACAAACCATGTGTAAATTCATAAGTCGACACCATTGCTGAGTATTTTCTTCTTAAAATTGCAGTGAACCAAAGACAGTCTCAGAAACACGGTTTGAAATCGCTGGTGTTTCTGACGTCACAAACTACCTTGTAACCAATCAGATCAACATGTGATCGTCAACCAGTGGATCTCTGAGCTGAGTGAGTGAGTGAGTGGAGGCGGGGCTCATTTGCATATTCATAGAACCGCGTATACTAAATGAGGCAAGGGTGTCGAGTTACTTTCAAGCTATTTTAAGGCATGAAAAAAAAGAATAACAAGGAAAAAATGTTTAAATTTGTCATTTTGGTGATCAAAGATGAGTTTTAAGGTCTAAAATGACTGACTGCAGGGGGACATTAATTGGTTGATCTGTTTGCGTTTTTCGAGATTTTTGATTTTGCTATTTAAGAAATACTGCTGGATCCTGCTTTCTTTTAATCCCTGCATCGCCGTGTCAGAAGTCAATAATTCATTTATTTTTCTTCCAATCACTGCATTCTAATTAAGAAAAACTAGGGCTTTAAACCAATAGTGACTCTAGACTGGAGCTGTGCATCTTCTGAAAGGTCTTGTTGTGTTTGACCTTCGGCCGCATGACCCTATACGCCCCAATAGTTGTTTCTCACAGGAGGATCATTGTCTCTATGTGCAGATGTCTAGCCTCTATCCAACGGTATGTTCCTGTCAATCCCATGGACCCCTGCAGACACATGCAGAGCACTCGCCTTTAGCCAAATTAAATCCCAAATCCAAACCAGATTCCCAGTCCAAAACACAATAACCTCAGAGCCTAGCCTTAGACGAGCCGTTTTCAATCAACCTCCCGTTGCGTTAAGAAGTCAAGGCACATCGGCACCTAATAAAGGCGCGAACTGGGGACAAACTCGGTCACTGGTTAAAAATAATACAAAAAAAGAAGGGCTTTTTGAAAGGACATACTCTAGACCTGATTAAAACAAAACAGCTGGTGCATCACTGAGCCAGATCCCAAAATCAGCTCATTCATTAACTTCATTGCGCAAAAAACAACCTACAATGTCACAAATCATATACAGTACATTCGCTTAAATATCAGTTACCATCTTGTTTGGCTATATCCTGCTTTCTTTTGTGGGTATTTTTGCATAACAAAAACACCAGTTTCAAAAAGACTTGTTTAAGGGGTTATGATATGAGAAATCAAAACTAACATTAAAACTTCCTGCAAGCTTATATATAATAAACAAAGCATTCATTTAATCAAGCGGCATATTTTTATATTATTGCAGAGATGGGGTTTGGGGCTGGGTCCATGGGACTGTTTCTGGGGGATGAGTGTTAGGGAAAAACAGGAGACAAGGGTAAGGAGAATGCAGAAGACAAAAGGTAAACAAAATAAAACCTGAATCCCCAGAAACAGTCCCACAGACCCAGCCCCAAACCCCATCTCTGCAATAATAATGAATAAGGGCTGGTTTAAAGTACTTCTTCCTGCCTCTATGTATTAACGCTCATGGGTAGCCTAAATGGGTTCCATTCAGACCTTAACATTAAAGCAGAACTCCGGTCAATTTTAACATTGAGCTCATTTTTTTGTACATTTGGAGTGCTGTCAATACAGAGAACAACGACAAAAATCGGTGTTGCCTACACCGAGTTATTCTATTTTTAAAATGTGCACCCTGTTGACTTCAATGGGGCAAGTACTAAACCTGCTTTTAGCCTCTTAACATCCTTGATGTGTCATTACAAGTGCACAGAAAATGTGAGTGATTCCTTCAGAGTGAACACGAGTGAATCTGACTGCAGTAGATGTGAAAGATATGTATAAAAATGATGTTATTTAAGCCAGCGCAAATACCTGTGTTTACATCCTGTTTTTCGGTTGAAGTCCAAAGTAGTCGATTGCCGAGCTTACGCGTGTGATCATAGGTAACTAAACCTATGCGTGTGAACTCGGCAATCGACTACTTTGGACTTCAACCGAAAAACAGGATGTAAACACAGGTATTTGCGCTGGCTTAAATAACATCATTTTTATTCATATCTTTCACATCTACTGCAGTCAGATTCACTCGTGTCCACTCTGAAGGAATCACTCACATGACCTGGGCACTTGTAATGACACATCAAGGATGTTAAGAGGCTAAAAGCAGGTTTAGTACTTGCCCCATTGAAGTCAACAGAGTGCACATTTTAAAAATAGAATAACTCGGTGTAGGCAACACCGATTTTTGTCGTTGTTCTCTGTATTGACAGCACTCCAAATGTACAAAAAAATTAGCTCAATGTTAAAATTGACCGGAGTTCTCCTTTAAGTGTTTTACTGTTTTACAAGATTCAACAAGACATTTTCACCTGGCTCTACCCAATGTTTAGATCTGCTGTGGTATTTATACAAATTAGCACATACGTAATTAGATTATGTACCGTTTGTCCATGTTAACAAACAATTGAAAAAAACTTGTAATACATTTTTGGTTTGTCTTGATGTAAGTAATCAACTCAGTGATTTTCATGGTGATATCTAAAGGTTAAAAATTTTACCCTATTCACGTGAGAAAAAGAATGAATAGGCGTATGAATAGGCTATTTTGGTCTTTTTCGAAACTTTCCCTTAAAGGGATTCTTCAGGGTTTTTTTTTTCCTTACTCAGGACATATTGAGGATACAAAATCAGTTGAGTTTGCCCTAGGTTGACCCTCATTCTGGCTTAAAATGACTGGACTATAAGGTTGCATCAGAGGACCGATCGGTGTATCACTGGCGACCCATTTGACAGCGATTACGGCTTTCCAGTTGTCCAGGAAAACCCGGTGATGACCATTTCCCAGAGGCATGGCAGAAGTCATGCTCCTCATATCTGAGCTAAACATCAGCTTAGCAAAGATAATAACACTCATTAGCAGGGTGATGTAGTGGATTATGCCAACATATACAGTACATTTGGCATACTGCAAAAAAAAAAAACTTCTTAAAGGGACAGTTCATCCAAAAATGAAAATTCTGCCATCATTTACTCACCCTCTTGTCATTCCAAACTCGTATGACCTTCTTTCTTCAGTGCAGCACAAATATGAATAATACAAACCATGTGTTTACCCAAAGAAAGTAAGTCATATGGGTTTGAAGAAAAAAAAAACTCTTTGGTGCTCCTCATTTGAAGTTATAATTTATTTTCAGTAAAAAAAAACTAAATATTTTGTTCAATAATATCTTGGATTTAGTATTTTGAGGGAACTGTATGGTACTAATTAATATGTATGCAATAATTATGGTCCATTTGTTTCCATAATTCCATATTTACAATACAATACAAACATTTATGTTCTATTTCTTCTTCTTCTTATTTTTCAATTAACCCATTCATTGCTGTGTGCTTTTTTATGAATCATGGATAATTTGTAGATTGCACCCCCCAAACAAATTCTCTGTCTTTTTATTTTATTTTTATTTTTACCATTAATTTCCATGGTGGTCACTTTTGATCGATCCGTGAGAAATTTTGATTTAGGACCATTTAACCTTTTTGAATCATGTCTATGATTTTGTTTAGTTTTTTTATGTGTTCATATATCAAGTGCCACCAAAGTCACCAAGTGTCAAACCATTATGATTAAGTAAAAAACAAAAACAAAACATAAAATATTGCGTTTGAAAGTGACCGAAGAGCATCAGAGGGATAAATCAAGAAATATACTGAGAATAATAATAATAATAATAATAATAATAATAATAATAATAATATGCAAATGTCTCCATTTGTCTAGTGCAACCCGAAGCAACACAAATTTCTGATTGTAAATGCAGAGCTGTGAAGTCCAGCGGCTCATGAACATCACCTGACCTGGCTCTGACCAGAGATTACTTATTGATGCCAGGTGGTTTTAGGATCCTGACAGGGAAACAAGAGAACATGAATGTAATCCAGTTGACAGCTCAACTTAAGCATGAAATGGTACACTGGTCTCCGTACAACGCAGTTCGGTAAGTACAGACCGCACTAAATGCAAATAATCTGAGACAATTAAAGTGAGCAAAACCACCAGCCCTCCTCGCCAAATTCGTAGAGCAACAAGCATTATCGATGAAGCTAAAAACAACCAAAGCTATGTATATATTTGATATCTAACGGGATTTCACATTGGAAATGGTTCGGAATGATTCCTGCATCTATAGCGGTCCAGCTGTCCGGAGCGGATTAAATCACCAATGGGTTATGATCTCAACTGGGACAAACTGATTAATCTCATGTTAACCTCAATTAATTCTCCTCTCAATGGGAAATCTATGACCACAAAAAGAGGAAATAAACACCATATTCACAGACACATTAAAGTCGCATCAGTGTACAAGTCACATTTTATTACATTCGGAAAGAATGTAAAATACCGGTGAATAAAACGAAACATTTACAAACAAGTGTTTTAGTTCCCCTCACTCTACAACAAATCATTTGAAATGTAATGGTATTCATAAAAGAACAGGAATTAAAAGTTTAAGTATAAAACAAACATAAATTATAGTGGCATGGCATTCCTTATAGAGTTAAGCCTAAACAAATTAACTGAAACTATCGGCATAATAACAAATAAGCTTGGGTTCACGTACCTCTCATTCGGCACGAATTTCACATATGCTGCGTGCTTGATGTTAATTGCATTATATAAGTCGCTTTGGAATACAAGTCACAGCACATTTCAGACGATCATTTTTTTATTTTTTTATTCTTGAGAATAAATGGTATAAATGGTTTAAATGGTAGAATAGACTGTTGTATCATCAACCAGAACTACAAAAAATAAATCACTGTTTCATACAGTTTTCCTGAACACTCTGCACATCTGTCATTGGTCAGTCAAACACATAGCCCCGCCCCAAACTTACGCCATTGGTTAAGACAAAACTGCTGGGAAAGATGCTCAAAAAAACCGAGCAATGTCTAATATGACCACAGAGTTTATAAATACTAAATTGGGATATGGAAACATATTTAAGGTACCAAAGGAACCAAAAGGGGTTATTTTTCCGAAGCGATGCCATTGAAAAACCATTTTTGGATCCCCAAAAGAACATTTCAGTGAAAAGTTCTAAAAAGAATAACTTTTTATAAGTGTGAGGAACATTTTAACATTTTCCCAAAGATTCCATTTAGATTTCTTGATTTTTAAGAGTGTAAAGAGTCCGATCTAAATCCAGACTAACATTATTGGCTGGATTTAAGATTCATTAATTGTTTATTTTACACTTTTGGGCGCCTCACATGCTCAAGCAACAAGATATGCTAAGTGAATTTGCTTTCTGAAATCGTCACGACCGGAGATGATCCTATAGCTCTCCATCCCCCTCTCTCGGCCCATAAGGATCAATGATGAAGCTTATCCAGGGCTGAGCTGCACGAGTCTCTGATAGTCCCATCATAACTAAGCTGATCACTGAGCTGTAATTGAAATACAGACAGATCAGACAGATCTTAAAGAACAGAGGTCAGGATGTCTGAGGAGAACAAAATGCGCATATTTTGTTTCTCATTAAATATTCTCTTTCAGTCACATTAAATACATCACATTACATTACAGAAGAAGACTGTTGCATGTTGATGTTTATTGAGTCTCAGTGTGGCATGTTTGTGTCTGTCTATCTGAAGGAACTCGAATCTTGCGTTAGAGTTCAGAACTAGGGGAATTTAATTACATAAATTTCCAAATGTCTGCAGTCGTGCAGCAAATTCAGAGGGCGAAACGGTGCACTGCAAATGTGGATCATTGCGTAAGATTCATCAGAGGCACCTGGCCATGTGCAAATCTCCCATAATGCAAGAGTGTTCTGTTTTTATCTTCGGCACTTTTTACAAATTGTAGCCTTCGGCACAAACAGGAATACGTTTGGAAATATGAAGGCCAAGCAATGGTGCAGCCAGCAGGAAAAAATAATTCAATATTGCACTCTTTTTTTCTCAGAGACAACAGTGTGATTAAACGGAGACGACATATTATAGTTATTATAGTTAACTAAAACTATAACAATTAAAAAGCAGTTGTTACTTGAAATTAAATTAAATAATACATTTAAAAAATATTACATTACATTTATTAAATAAAAAATAAAATACAATATATTTAATTTAGTTTAACTTCATTATTGTAAAATAAAAATAAAACAAAAACTATTTTGTTAATTGAAATGAATCTGAAATAAAATAAATATTAGATGAAAAACGTAAACCAAACAAAAAATTTAAATTTTGCCTTGGCAAATAAATAAGTTTAAGTTAAGTCATTAAGATTGCTAACATTAAATAAATAAAAACTAAAATTAAAACTGAAATAAAAATAAATTAAACCTAAAAAGTAATATTTAAAAAAAAATTGTTTTCAATAATTTATTAAAATTTAGTTTAACTTACATAACTAAAATGTATTACTATAACATATATATATATATATATATATATATATATATATATATATATATATATATATATATATATATATATATATATATATATATATAAACAATAAAAATGACAAAAACAACTAAACTTTAACTGAATATTTAAATGAAAAATGCAAATTATACAAATAAAAACGAATTCAAAATATTAATAAAAACTATAATAATATAGTTAATATAGTGACCCTAAAATAATGCTGATTCTCAGATGTTTCTCCTGAGAAGAAATAAAAAACAGTAAGAGTTTGCGATCAAAAGTCTAAGATCTCAATGTGAACTCAAACATGTCTCATCAAATTCTAAGCAGCTTTCCACATTAATTATATAGCTTAAAAGCTCTAACGAAAAAAAAGTTTTCATTTCTCCCAAGTAATTTCAAAAGAAAAAGTCAAACCTGATACCCAGTGCCGGATCTACGGGGTGGCAAAGGGTGGCAGCTGCCACCCCTGGGATACAGTCTTGCCACCCCTGTTGCCACCCCATTTATAAATCAGATAATATTTTATAAGGATATTTTATGTTCATAGCCTACACGTTGAAGGCCAAGGAGACCCGCAACAAACTCCTCTCAAACAGAAATCGCAGATTTAGAATCCCCTCCCCCTCACAATGGTTTCACCCATCACTAGCACGGCAGCGACCATAGACAGTAAAAGAAACAAAATAAAATAGGATTAAGTATGGGCGTTAATAGTTGGGAGAAAATATGATGCGTAATAATGAATAGATCTGCATTTGGTCTTAAAGAGGCAGCAGTCTAATAAACCTGCTGACGATTGCTCTATTAATGTGAATCAAACAACAAAAGGCAAAGAGAAAATCAGTCGCAGCTCTTGAATGATATAAGCTTTAATCTATCTATGATAAACTATGCAGTGTTATTTTAAATCTGACTTTATTAGATGTCTTTTTAGCCCATATTACTCCTGAACAGTAATGTCAGTAGACATTACTGAAATTAAAGCACTGGGTATATAATTTGTATATTTGTTTAATTGTATACTTTTTTTGTTTGACCATGTGTTTGTACTTTGTTTTTGGTGTCCTATGTCTTCTGTATATAAAACACAAAAGCCTGCACCCTTCTGCATAACGTATGTTTTATTTGTTTTGTTAAAGCATTGCTTTTTCTTTTGCTATAGATATTTATTTTACATTTCAAAATCTAAAACAATATTAATTGTGTTCTAAAAAATTTTTTTCCTTTTTTTTAATATAACAAAAAGAACCGATAAGAATACCGTAAAGTACCGGATCGATAAGGAGTATTGGTAAGAGTAGTAATACCGAATGATACCCATCCCTATTGGCAGCAACGAATTAAAAGTTATGGCCAATTTAACTGTGATTAAATTCAGTGTATATACGTCTGCCATATTTTGCCAACCCTCAAAAATTCCTGCCCCCCTCTCGCCACCCCATAAATATTTTTCTAGATCCGCCCTTGCTGATACCTCAATGTAACATAACTGCGAACTGAGCAATGAAAGAGCCATTTCTGAGCAATAAAAATGTTTACAATACAGTCAATCTACAGTAATAGATTCCAGTAGTCCGAGTCTCATTTCAAAACCCAGACAGGATTTCTTTTTAAACAATGTCCTGGCACAAAATCTCCTTTCCATATCCACCTGAAGACCCAGACAGGTCATTAGTCTGTCAGAACGGATGCGTTCAGAGCTTTCTGTGTCCAGATCGGCCAGAGAACAACCTGGCATCGATAACCATCGGCAAGTAAGAGTTAGTTAAAGGAGCGGCACAGAATATCAGTCAGTGGGGTTTAATTTAGTAAGAGGCTGAGATCAGGTTCACCACTGCAACTCTAGATACTCAGTTACACACACAGAGAGAGAGAGAGAGGTTATCAGACCACCAAAGCAAACAGCACTGAAGGAAGGCAAGCCGCCAGAGAGTTTCCATCGCTGTGTCATGACATGCTTGTGCGATAAGCTCAAGAAAAATACTAATATGTGCCAAACGCGCTGGGCAGAGCGCCACATCTGAACATTCATTATTCTCCTGAATCTGGAATTCATTCATTGAGAAAGTGGGTCAGACACAAAAAGTTCTTAAAGTGATAGTACACCTAGAAATAAAAAAAAAGTCATTATTTAATCACTGTCATGTGACTTTCATTCGTGTTTCTGAGTTTCTGAACACAAAAAAAGAGATATTCAGCCAGATGTTCAAGCTGCTCTTTTCTATACTATGAAAGTTGATGGAGACCCATTCACACCAAAAACGATAACTGTAACGATAACTAGGGATGCACCGATATGCAAATTGTGGCCGATACCGATAATTCTTTATATTTGTAAGCTGATAACCGATATATTTGCCGATAAATCTAAATCAAATGTTTATATATTTTTTGAGAGCCTGAATACAGAAGCCATGACCCAAGCACACAATTATAATGTTCTCATTATAATTTTATGTAGCTTATTTCCTGAAATGTTCTTATCAGGCCGATAACAATACCATTAAAAATGAACATATATCGGACATTACCGATATGGTGGCCGATATATATCGTCCATCCCTAACGATAATGTTCTGTTTATTATAAGTGCGCGCTGCAGTTTTGTCGTCTGCCGCTTTAAATGCAGGATGGATTCTGATTGGCTGTCAGTGTTTTTATTGTTCATCAGCTGGAAAAAATTTGTTCTGAAACTGATTCCAACTATATAGTTTCTCTGTGCCTTTATCATTATAGTTGTGATGAGGACAATGTATACTTTATACTTTATATTTAGAACGATATTTAGAACTATACATTTATGGTTATCATTATAGTTACCGTTGCTTGGTGTGAACGGGCCTTTATTATTGTAAACTAAACTAAAACTCTTTTTGTTAACTGATATAAAGCTGAACTAAAATAATTATTATTGAAAAAACATAAACCAAACATAACGTTAAAAAAAACTTTAACCTTGGCAACTAAGTAAAATTAATTTAAATTACTAAGATTACTAACCAGAAATAAATAAAAACTAAAAGTGAAATAAAAATAAATGAAACTGATGCACCGATGTATCGGCCAATAATCGGTATGGGCAGATAAAAGCAATTATTTTCACTATCGGCATTCCCTATAGGGTTCCCCTCCCTGTATAGTTTGCAGCATTATTTGGGAGAGATTCTTTTCCTTAAGAAAATCAAACTATAGGTAGATTTCATTCCGAATAATCGGCAATCAGTATCGGCTGAGAAATTTAGTATCGGTGAATCTCTAAATGAAACCTAAATAGTAATATTTAAAAAAAAAAAAAAAATGGCAAAAGAATAACATTAATAAAAAATAACTAAATTAAAATATGAAAAAAAGTTTATTCAAAATGGGGGGGGGGGGTGGTATTTTTGTTTATGTTTGTTAACTTTTGTTGTTCTTGGAAAAGTTATAAAAACAATATTGAGAAAGTTAATTCAAAATATTAATGAAAACTATAATAGTATAGAAATCATACTCAAATTAATTAACACTGGTACTGAAACCATATCAACGTCTAAAGCAAGCAACCAACCCTAGCATAGTGAGTTTTGCACAAAAAAAATTAAAAAAGCACCATAAAAGTATCATATGGACAGTCTATATGCGATATCTTCCCATTTTTCTGAACTCATGATAGATTTGTGTAGGAATAGACTGAATCCCAAGTCATTATTAACTGAAAATCTGCCATAATATCATGAGGGTGAGTAAATGATAATCACAATAAAATGAATGTATTAGTTTCAACACTCTCATGTCCTAATGCACTCATTAGCTAAACTACCTCACATTTCATGGTTGTTTAACACTAAAATCAGCCATTTTCTCGTACACGCTGTCATTAAATCACTTTGAGGCCAATAAAAAGTGATGCTTTCTCAATCGAGGCAAAGGTGAGCCTGGTGTCTGAGTTTGCAGTGTATCACAGAGACTTTGAGGATCAGGTTGAGCCGTTTCAGGTGCTGGGACAGAGAGAGAACTCTCCTTTAGTTACTGAGATCCACATGGCATCAGCTGTGATTAACACACAGCATCCAGAACACGTTACGAGTTTGTTCAAATCACTCCCCTAAGGCTGTGTTTACACTGGCACAAAACAGGTTTGGCACACAGATTTTTTAACTCACATTTAACAGAGATTGGAAAAGCTAATTTTTTTAGATATTAACCTCAAATTTGGAACACAGCTCGTTCATATTTATGGCTTTTATTTTTTTTCACAGATTTAGAGTAAAACATGTTTTGAAAATATGTATTTCATATACAATAAAAAAAAGCATAATAATAAACTTAAACTTCTATAACTTTTAAGTTTCACTTTTTTTTTTTGCAATAATCTGCCAAGTATCTTCTTTAATTAAAAAGAGACCAAATATAAGTCAGTGCTCCAAAGCATTTAAGATTTACTGAGACTTCATTTTCAGGTCCATGCTCAAAAAGTGTTTAACAGGTACGAAATGGATCACAATTATTTCCATAAATATAATTTAGTACCATAAAATCCCCTACAAATACAAAACATTACATAAAAAATATTATCAAACAAAAATATAGTACATTCATTTAATTGAAAAAAATATAATTTTTGACTGACACGCAAGCAGAGTTAAACTCATTAAAAACCCTTAAAATGATAAAGGTATGATTAAAAACTAGGGCTGTGAAATGATTAATCGCGATTAATCGTATCCAAAATAAAAGTTTGTGTTTACATAATATATGTGTGTGTACTGTGTATAATTATTTTGTATATATCAATACACACACATGCATGTAAAAATTTAAGAAAAATGCATTATATATATAAAATATTTATATTTATATATAACTTAAACTATATATAAATATATATATATATAAAGTATACATACAAATATGTTTTAATGCATGTGTATGTATTTATATACACAGTACAAAATAATTATACACAGTACACACACATAGGCTATATTATGTAAACACAAACTTTTATTTTGGATGTGATTAATCGTTTCACAGCCCTTTTAAAACCCATATTAAGCTTCATATGTACAAATGCTACAGAAATGAGCAGGTACTCACACGAGGAAGTGATACATGAAGCACCTCAGGCCGGCGGGTCTCTCTAGGAAGTTGTACACATCGCCCTGCATGCTAGTCTTGGTGCGGTAGGGGCTGTGCGTGAAGCGGGCGTTGGGGATGGAGACGGGCTGCACGCGCTCGCTGTGCGCCGGTGGATCCTTTGTGAAGCCACCCGGAGCGACGGATGCGCTTGATCCATTATTCACCGCGGGCTCCGGTTCCAGTGAAACAGGAGAGCGGGACGCGCTGGACGCTGCTGCCTCCTCCAGGCTGTGGATCGAGCTCGGCACCGGGAACTCCTGGCCGTTGTGGCCGAAGGTCTTCAGCTTGATGCTGTTGCTGGAGGTGGACCATCCGAACGTACGGCCACGGGACAAAAGAGGGGTTGTGCGGCCCAGTCTCTCCCCCATGGTGGGGATGCGTCCCGTGGGATGGTGTTCCAGTGGGTCCCTTTGGGTAGAACTTCTCAGAAGTGATGAATGTGTCACAATAAGCCAATGCGATCTATATCTGCCATGCCACCAAACCTGTGAAGGGAGAACAAATGGGGAAAGCATTAAAGTCCAACTGTAGTCAATAATTGTATCCTTTAAAACTCATCTTTGATCATCAAAATGACATTTTTAAAAGTTTTTTCCTTGAATTTTTTTTTTATACATCATAAAACGGCTTGAATGTAACTCGACACCCTTGCCTCATTTAGTATGCGCGGTTCTATGAATATGCAAATGAGCCCCGCCTCCACTCACTCACTCAGCTCAGAGATCCACTGGTTGGCGATCACACGATGATCTGACTGGTTACAAGGTAGTTTGTGACGTCAGAAACACCAACGATTTCAAAGCGTGTTTTTGAGACTGTCTTTGGGTCACTGCAGTTTCAAAGGGGTCATCGGGTCAAGTTGGTATGATTCTTTAGGGTGTTCGTGTAAAGTTTGTAACATACTTTGGTTAAAATTCCTCAATGGTTGTGTAAAACAACACCCTTTTACCTCCTCAAAAACAGCTCTGTTCACAGCGACCCGTTTCGGTGCATGTCTCTTTAAATGATAATGAGCAACTGCTCACCCCGCCCCTCTCTTCCATAGGGGGTGTCGATTGGCTGAGGGCAGAAATATGCTAATACGGGACAGTCTGTCAGTGGTCGTGGGCGGAGCATGAGCATTATGACATCATATTGCTCAGAAAATCCAAACGATTGATTATTTAGAGTGTTTAGACTTTTTGAGGATTAAAAAAAGGAGTGAATGGATTTTTTTCATTGTATGGTGGTTGTGTCCACACACTGCAAACACACATTTATATGCAAACACCATATAAAAGTGAATTTTGCATCCGATGACCCCTTTAAGGAGCAAATACTCAGCAATGGTGTCGACTTATGAATTTACACATGGTTTGTCTTAAAGCACATTAAAAACACCACATACACATATAAACAACATTAAAAGCTTGATTTTCACCGCAGGGGGACTTTAAAGAAATGTCCTAGGTTGAATTTAACACATCAGTTTTCACATTTCAAGGTTGTTTACAGTCTTCATTGCTCGGTGATCTGGTGTTTGGTTGCGTTTGATTGAGCACCAGTTGTTGGGAAGTCACATGAGTCACTCCAAGTCTGCGGGTTTAAATTAAGAGCAGCTTAGACAATCTCAGACCAGACGGGTTAATATTGCATGAGGATGAGCTGAAGATCACCAGACACATCCATCATCATCCACTGACAGACACCATGAGACCTGAAAGTCACACACTTCAGAAATCTTCAAATATTCAATGTTTCTTGGATTCAGTAAAGAACCCAACGCTTTTTCCAGAACCATTTTTGGCTGTATAGTGTTGAACACGTATATATTAATGCATCCATGCTGAATAAAAGCATTCATTTCCTTTACAAAAAGATATAAATTAATACTTTGATTCAGCAAGGATGCATTAAATTTATCAATAATGACAGTAAAGACATTTATAACGTTATAAAAGAATGCTGTCTTTTGAATGTTCTATTCATCAAAGAATCCTGAAACAAATTATCATTTTTTCACAAAAATGTGAAGCAGCACGACTGATAATAATAATAAACGTTTGAGTACCAAATTGTTGAGCATCAAATCATCATATTAGAGTGATTTCTGAAGGATCATGTGACACTGAAGACTGGAGTAATGATGCTGAAAATTCAGTTTTGAGTTTTGAAACAGTTTTGATCACAGGAATAAATATAGTTTAACATATATTCACATAGAAAACTATGTATTTTTGATCAAATAATTGCATATACAGTTAAAATATGAATTAAAATTATTTCATATTATGGCCCATGCTGGAACAACACTGCATTCATCAAAGTTCCTCAAAGATTGAGTGAAACATCAAAATATAATCAATAAATTGACATTTGACAATTGACAAAGATGGCTGTTGCTATTGCACTAAGTTTACAGAAATATGTCTAATCAGTTGAGAAAAATGTATTCTACATATCTCAGAGAATAAACAATTCTATTGAGTCTAAATTAATTATATAATTATGTACATGCTGTCACAAAAATTCCAGAACTTCTCAGCTCTACATCCAGTTATTTAATCCCAATTCACACTGATGAATTGAAGGGAGCTCCCTGGGAACACAGATCGGCACCAGCAATAAAAGTTTAACTCTGACTGCATTGAAACAGACCATCCGACCTGAGATATTGGCTAAAACGACTCGCAAAACGGAGCAGTCACTCTTGTTTTCCCTCAGACAGAGCGAATGTGCTGAATGAGTGTCATGACTTCAGCCTGACTGTGATTTCACTGAAGTCTTCCTCACGGAGCAGCGAGAAAGAGCAGTAAAACACCCTCATAATGAGATCTCTATCATAAGATGATGACCAGCGGATGGACACACAAAGCCACTGGAAAAAGCTTTGTGAGAGGAGACACATGGAAACAGGACCCTGCCATCCTCTGTGCGCGTCTGTCAGTCGCTGACAGAGCCCCTGAACGCTGCGCCGGCAGCTATAGTTTCAGATGACCGCTTTAAGCTCACAATGTCAAGAGACAGAAACCACTCACAGTCAGAGCGTGTCGAGAGGATTTACTGGACAGAGAGATAAACACACTCACACACACTCATTCATTTCTGCAGCAAACACAAATGCAGCAAATGAATGAAACCTGTTAAATTACTTCTTATAATAATTTCTTAAAAATTTTTTGTCATTTATGTAGTCAAATTTATATGATCATATATATATTGTCAAATCGATTAATCGCATCTAACACACATATTTACAAACTTTTATGATCTACAAAACTTTTAAAACAAACTTTTGAATCGTTCAATTGATTTGACAGCACTACAATATATACATATATATATATATATATATATATATATACATACATACATATATACACACACACTATATCTATAGATTATTTTGCATGAATGCATATATTTACACATATTTACAAACTTGGATTCGCAACTAATCGATTTGACAGCACTACGATTAACTGCAAATAAAAGTTTGTAAATTTGTGTGTGTGTGTGTGTGTATATATATATATATATATATATATATTCAGTTAAAATATGCGAAAAATATTGATTATATTGTAAAAATGACAAAGGTATGAATATCATACATTTATATGCATATTTCGTACTCAGAAAGGGTGTTTCTTTATGTTCATTTTAAAACAGAAATAGACTATTTTATTTGTGAATAAATATTTTTAGGTTTTTTTTTTTCATTCTTGGCCTATTTATATTCACAGTATGCACATCGTCCTAGAATAAATAGCCTTTTTACAACGCATGCGTATTTTAACTATTTAAATATCATAAATCATATACACACATCAAGCTTAAAAGAAATATTTTCAATTCGTTAACAATGGACAACATAACTTTAAAGGCTAAAACAAAGGAAATTAACTTTTATCTCAACAATACCTCCTCAAGCAGGGCTCGTGATGTCTCTCGTGCAGCTCTTCGTCATCGTCTGAAGTGACGCTTTAATCGCGCTGATGACGAGGAGATAAATGTGCTTCAGTTTCTTTCATCTGATGCTGTGAGTGAAACATGTGGAGATATGCATGATGAGAGAGCGCGCACACCTGACGGCCGCGCGCCTCATCGGCTTCTGTCAAGCAGGGGTTCAAAGATTACACTTTTGAAATATGTCATAAATATCTAGAAACATAAACGTTTTCTGCACTGCCCTCACTGACACATCCAAAGAGCAATATACCACATTATTCTCTTTATACACTTGCTTCACTGACTCGATTTTTAAACAAACAAACTAAATATTTTTAGACGCCATTCGCCACGCTCGATACAGTTTAAAAATAGGTTTAAAAATCGCGTCAGTTAAAAACGCTTCTCAAGACCTCCGTAGTTGTTTTAAACGCAAAAAAATGCGTTTCGTTTGATATGTTTCAGTGTTACTAGCTCTTTTGTCTTTCCTATTAGTTTCTAGTCCCTCAAAGTTACACTTAAACCTGGTTCTGAATTAAAAGCAGATCGTTTTTTTGTTGTTGTTTCGAAACTGATTGAATATCAATGTGCACACAAACACTCATGTTTGTCTCTCAGATCTTTTTAGCTTCGCTTTATTTGCGTTCCTCCGAGCCGCCGTAGTCACGCCGCAGGTTTTCCCATCATGGCTGCGTCCGTCACTCACCCTGCGCTGTCCTCCTTATGCAAAATAAACTGTAATATTAATGGAATATATAGTTTAATTTCATTAAGCAGGGGGATTTCAATCTCCTCTGTCCTCTCAACAAGCGTCGTGGCCACAGAAAGAGGTAAAGATAGCATGATCTGTCATTTAATCGATTTACAGTATTAAAGGAGAGTTACAATAATATTGATGTTAGTGTATGTCTATATATATATATATATATATATATATATATATATATATATTCAGCACCTAGTATATATTAAAGTACCGTGGTACTGTCTTTGTACCATCACAACAATTGCTTTAATTGCTTAATTATTGGTCTGACATGTTGTATCTAAGTAAATGTTTTTTATAACCTAATATGACCACATCTAGTATTGCTTGCTGTATTTTTGAATGAGGTTAATGTTTGAATGCACACTGAATTTCCTCATTGAATGTGTGATTGCAGAAACTGCAGGTCGAGGTGGTCGGGGTCAGTGGAGGTCAAAGAGACAGGTGGACTATTACACTTTGTCTCAACACAACCGTAATACAGTTTGTTTACATTCTGGTCTATGATTCAGCAAAGCAGAATTATAATGTTATTGATGATGAAACACAGGCTGGAGAGCCCAGGACGGAGCGGATGGCCGAGGATCAGGACTGGACGGCGGTTTACCCCACTGCCGCCTCATTCAGACCGTCCGCCGTCCCCCTGCCGGTGCGGATGGGATATCCCGTGAAGAGAGGTGTCCCGCCTGCCAAGAAGGGCAACCTGGAACTGATAAAGGTGATCAAGTTTTTAAAATAATCAGACGTGCAATATACCATATTCATTTTTTATTCATTTTTGCATTTTGATGTATATGCACAGCGCCACTGCATAATTATAAGATCAGTTTGTAGGAAGACCTAAAACATCTTGATTCAACCTGTAAAATATTAGAGCTTTTTGAGCAGAATTAATCTGTCTTATGAAATAATTTCTGAGCTGCATCATGAAAACCTGTCTTAAACAGAAAATTATTAGAAATTTTCAAAACCTTATTGTGAACTGATGCTAACTGGACCTGCGGTGACTTTTTCAGATTTTTTTATTGCCTATACTGGTCAAAAGTGATGTCCGGAGCGCGTTATTTGTTTTTTTTTATGACCCTACAAATTCAATTAAACCATCAAAATATGAGGAAAATATTTTTTAAATATGAGGGAAGAACAAAATATTAAACTTGATTAAGGTATTTATCTGACAAAATCGTTTGCCAAAAAACTACAGCTACAGGTTTTATTTTACTATGCAAAAAAAAAAAATAATACTTAGAAAAAAACAAAAGTACATACATTAGCCGCGTTTCCATTACCCTTCAAATTGCGCAAATTGAAATTGCGAATTGAAAATACGCTTAATGGAAACATGTAATTTTCGCAAAAACTCCCATTTATTGCAAAAAAGTTTTTCCGCTCGCATGAGGGGTTTTTTCAGGCAATTCGAAAAAGAAATATTTTGCAAAACTGCAATGGAAACAGTTTTTGCGCATTTACAGGTCACGTGATGTAGACGACGCGGTGTGTTTGGACAGAATACGAGACAGAGTTCTTTATTAAATTCATAAAAGACAAAATAATTACAGGAATAATGGATTCTAAACCTCAAATAAATGCCACAATCAAGACCTCGAAACAGAAATGAGGGAGAAACACCCAGAAACTCCTCATATGTGCTGCTCTCAAGTATAATAAGGGTCGTTCCTTACCATTAATGATTGGATAACACACATACGTCTCCTTTGATTAATAATACTGGGATATAGTACATAAACCTACCAACGTCCGGTGCCATGATTTACTTATCGCGAGAGGAAAAAAATGAAGTTTTAGTCCCATAACATCGGTTAATGGAAACGCCGTCATTTCACAATAGTTTTTTGTCGACATTTAGAAAAAAATCGCAAAAGTTTTGCGCAAATCTGTAATGGAAACGCACCTTTTGACAACAACATAATCAGTTATTATTTTTTCATTGGTTCTCTCTTGTTTTTACATGTGTTCATTCATAATTTCTGTGTATGACAGCCTGGCCAAAAATTCAGTTTGGCACGTTATATTGCGCTTTCACGATTAAAACATTTAAATAAAGGGTGAAGATGTGGATTTTCCTTTGACCACTTGTAAAACAGCACTTTTTTAATCACATGCTCTAATGTCTTTCAGATTCCAAACTTTTTACACTTAACCCCGGTTGCCATTAAGAAGCACTGTGAGGCCCTGAAGCGTGAGTGTTTTGTGTTATAAACGTGATTGTTGCAGTGATAAATATTGGACAGCAGTTGATGAGCACATGTCATGCTGTGGCTAAATGAAAGAAAGATTTGTAAATGTTTTCCTTGTTTAATTTGTCCAGCGTTCTGCACAGAGTGGCCGTCTGCCCTGGACTCTGATGAGAAATGCATGGAGCACTTCCCAATCCAGGTGCAGAATAAGGAATTTGTATCCGCTGGACTGTCGCTGCGAAACCCAGACGCACGGATAGTGACACTGAAGGTGAACTTTTATTCAATTCTAGATCTTTTATGAATATTTTCCAAATCATGAAGAATATGGCTTGTTTGATTGAAACTTTTTCAGTGGCGCTGGTTCTGAAAGTTTTATTTATTTATTTTTCATTAAAGCGTAACTCTTGCCAAAATGCAACCTAGGGTCTTTTTGTGAATCTACCCGAGGCAAACTTTCGTTTAAAAGCATAATTAGAATGGAAACGCCACTTTAAAGTTTGACAGTATTTTCATTTTCGGTCAAAATTCCTTTTGAATGGGATTGAATGGGAGTGAATGGGGCACAACTATGATAGCATCAAAAATCGCTATTTTTAAAACACTAAGAAGGCTCGACACAACATGAAACTTTGCTCTCAGTATCACCAGAGGCTCTACACATGAACTTGAGCATTGAGAACTTTGTTTGTGTACACAGAGTTTACTAAAAAAGAAAGGTTTTGAACAACTCACTGTCTCTGTGTCCGCCGGCATTTTGTCAGTCAAAAATAGTCGATCTCCGAATGTGAATGAACTGACTCTGAATTTTAGTATTGCTTCTTATATGAGCATCCTTTTTCAAATACAAGGTCAATATTGATTTTCACTAACGACAACACATCAAATTATCCGTGAATGTATATGGAACTAAGCTTTTGGAGCTTTCCATCTTTACTCTCCTCCCTGTTACGTTGCATTCGGAGATCGACTATTTTTGACTGACAAAATGCCGGCGGACACAGAGACAGTGAGTTGTTCAAAATCTTTCTTTTTAGTAAACTCTGTGTACACAAACAATGTTCTCAATGCTGGAGTTCATGTGTAGAGCCCCTGGTGATACTGAGAGCAAAGTTTCATGTTGTGTCGAGCCTTCTTAGTGTGTTAAAAATCGCGATTTTTGATGCTATCATAGTCGTTCCCCATGCACTCCCATTCAAAAGGCAATTTGACCGAAAACAAAAATACGGTCAAACTTAAAAGTGGCGTTTCCATTCTAATTATGATTTTAAATGAAAGTTTGCCTCGGGTAGATTAACAAAAAGACCCTAGGTTGCATTTTGGTGAGAGTTACCCTTTAATTTTTCCCATAGGCATTTCAAAAAGTATTTGTTAAAGCGTTGAACCAAGACAATCAGCTGCACTGAGAAGAATAACATCACAAACTTTGATTTAAAGCAAAAACATTTTTGAAAATCAGACAAAAGGTACAAGACTGTGTACTTAACGGATTTAGTGAGGGAAAGAACTACAATCCCATGAAGCATTGCGAACAGCATAATCAAATTAAACTACTCATTTATTCACATAAATGTTGATACAGTACATTTTAAGTTTAATGCAAAATATGCATATATATGGGCGAAGCAAACGAGATCTTTTGCCGCATTTAGCTTGTCTGATTGGTGGAATTTTTTGGACAGCATCATGGGTAATGTAGTTTTACCGTGAAATCCACTGTTAAACATGCTTATTTTAAAACTAAGTTGAAATAATGCAGGCTGACAGCTTCAGCAGAAGAAAATGCCATCGATTTAAGGTTGTTATCGTAGTTATCGCAATAAATAATTTCCCTATGGAGAAAATGGATGGCGTTTGAACTGTTGAACTCTATTGCGTTATTACGAACTCATGGATTTGCCAGGTTTATGGCTTCAAACGTGAGTATTTTGTTAGAAGCAAGAAAGTTGAGATGTATATTGTGAACTAATCTGTTTGGATGGATCTCAGATATTCTACACCTTTTCTTTAATTTCGAAGGTGTTTTCTGTTTTTCCCAAAATGCCTATGTAGAATAAACTGCATGTCAAAACAAAGCAAACCGTGGTTGGTCATTACATGTCGGTCACATGGTCTCTGGTGGTCGTTTACTGATAATCAAAAGTCTGTCTACACAAGACTACCTTTAATTAAGCATTATGATGATGAACTATTTTTCTGTCCATACAGTATGTCTCCTCTTAGCAGGATTAGTTATGATTATGCGCTCAGTATTTACACGCTCTGGAGAAGTAAATGATCATAAATACTCCCGGATAATTAATAACTCGTTTTTGCTTGAGTAAACAACACTCGGACTGTTATCAGTAAACAAATGTACCCGGTTCATGAAACACCATGTTACTTAAAGACACGTTTAGTGGCCTCAGCAGAACCTCATTGATTTTTTTTTATATATTTTTCCTATTTATAATCTGAAATGTTATTTATATCAAATCTCTCACCATCTGCCTGGAAAACCATTAGATTATGACTGCAGTGTGGAATCGCCATCTGACGCTAATCCTGTTGGATTAGAGCTAGAAGTGAAGGGGATCAAAGGGCAGATATACGGGATGAGTGTCCGGGTGGGAGAAGGCCCCCCACCCCCCGTCCTTCCTTGACTGAAACACCAGGAAAACCCCAGATAAATACAGTGATATTGCATTGTGCGCTTTTGTTCATTAGTCGGAGAGAGCTTAGTGACATCACCGCTGTTGTGTTTGATCCCATTGGCCGATCCGGAGCGGGATTTAAAAGGCAGAGTTGTGCCTTGTTGAGTGTTTGTTGTTTGGAAGAATAAGATTTAGTAGATTTAGTTTAGTTCGGCTGACTGGAGGAAGGCCAAGTGCAAATGATTGCTGGAGAAATGATGAAGATTTGGATTAAGTGATTCGTGGACGTCGTCCTCCGATGAACTTAGATGAAACTTTCCGACACAACTGTGCTAGATTCATATCTCTCTCAAAACTGTCCATATATATTAATGTAGCTGGATCGGTTTCAGGGTTTATTTTGAGATAACGACCATCTGACTGTACATTATCCCTCATGCGTTCTCGATTATAATGCATCTTTAGCCAATCAAACACTGTTTTTATCCTTTGCAGGTGAAGCTCTCCAGCCTAAATCTGGATGATCACGCCAGAAAGAAGATGATCAAGCTCCTCGATGAGCGTTACTGTAAAGACACCGACACGCTCACCATCACCGCAGACAGGTTGGTGATATGGAGATATATTCTGTGTTGTGTTTTCCTCGTTTCCCAGTCACAGATTATCTTTAAAATGCATCTTCTTCATGCATGTTTTCAGTTGCCCGCTGAGAACGCAGAATTATGATTACGCCATGTACCTCCTCACCGTGCTTTACCACGAGTCCTGGGTGAGTCTGATGCATCTGTGCTCTATTAGCTGGTCATATCCGGACACATTTGGGCAGGATTTTTCAAAACAAGTTTAAATGCTACAGGGTGAACCTCAAGAAAACTGTCGAGAAATGTCTAGTTCAAATTTCAAAGGAAAATAAAACATTTTGCATAAAGAAAATTAAGCCTATTTAACACTATGTAGATAGTTGAAGTGAAATATGGCCCGGGCATTTCTTTATGTGATTCATGTTAAGTTGTGATACGTGATATATCTGTATTAATATCAATATCGGTCAACGATAGATTGTTTTTTTTTAAAGATTGTTATCATTGGTCATCATTGACATAATTTACTGTTGTTCAAAGTTATGTTTGGAATAGTAAATAAATGATGGCAAAATTAAAATTTTGGGTGAACTGTGCCTTTAAGCATGAGCTGTAATGATAATAATGCTTGCCACTAATCACTTCTGATCATTATCAGTTCATTGATTGGTTTGTTATCAGCTTCTCTCTGATGGAGGTTGATATGTTTTCAGTCCGCACTCAACACATGAATATTTCACATCTCTATTGTACCTCTTATGAAAGTTTCAGTGGGGGCCCGGGGTGGTTTTCAGTGGCCGAGGCCCCCCCGAGGGCCGACATGAAACGATAGGATGAGGGGGGGCAGGAATAAAGACAGGAACAGAGGTTGGGAGTCCGCAACAGTGACAGTGCACTTTGAGTTTTTACATTCCCTGCCTTTAGATTGAAATTAGCATGGAAAACTGGAGGTTTAATCTTCTGATTTTTCAAGCTTGAAATGGTGGAAATGGAAATGGTTTCCTAATTCTACTCAACTCTGATGTTTTTGATTGGCTAGAAATTTCCAAAATGTAGGGTGGCATGTATTTGAAATATTTTCGGCCAGAAATAAATAAATTATAATAATAAATATGTATATTTATTTATTAAAATATTTCAAATATATGCTACCCTACATTTTATATATATATATATATATATTATAAAGTATGTATGTGTATATGTAATACATATATGCACACACACATTTGACATTTTTAAATACATCTTGGGTACATGCAACATTTTTGAACAATATAAATATATTTAGTTTAATATATTAAATTGCCAAAGATGAGGAAATATGAGTAAAAAACTGATTTTTGTATATTAGCAGTATATTTTTGGACTTTTCTTATTGAAAATATTTATATATAAAACATATATATATCTGAACCTGTTTTTCATTGGTCTTTGGTGTGGAAACTACAAAAAAAGTAACTTATTCAATTTTTTTTTTTTCAATTCTTACCTTGAGCTTAATCCAAAATACTTGGGCTGTGTTTGAAATCGCCTTCACTATTCCCTACATTACTCCACTTATACAATTTAATAATCAATTAAAAAGGAATTATACCTGTATGATATTACGCTGTAGCCACATTGGACCAGCGGTTTTGGAAAATGAATGGATGGATGATTCCATGGGAATTCATTCGGCATGACCCTCACAGTGCATTATAGGTATACTCTAGCCATTGAGCGTACTTCGGTTGTACACTCGTTGTTGCGTTGCATTGTGGGATTGAATGAGTGCACTCAAAAACATCCACTATGGTTTCGGACACCACTACAAATGGCTTTCCCCTCAAACAGTGCCCTATTTAAGAATATGAGGGTGATTTCAGACACAGCCAGAGTACTGAACACAAATACTCAGTGAGTGTCATGGTTATCCACTTGATTTTCCAGCTGAGTTGATGATTGACAGCTGTCTCGCCCAATGAGCAACCTGAGAGTGGAGGCGTCTGATTGGCTGACAGGGTGATGATGCTGTTGGCGGCACCTCATAAGATTCTCATTACAGCTCGATGAAACACGTAATCAATAATTCACGTCATGTCTGCGTGTGTAAACCGTCTCCGCTTACACAGAGCTCACGATCAAAGCAAGCTGCTGTTTAATTGACGGCAGATGTAATGCGACAGTTTCTTTTGTGAACTAAGTGAGACTTGAAAAAAGCGATTAGTAACCTCTGAGTATCGCATGATTCACCTCATTAGCACAACAGAGGATGAATTAGCAGGCGCTTTTTTGATAAAACACAGATTAAGGACAAGAACGGTGTAATTTATACACTTGAACTTCTCAGAGTCGGCAAACTGAAGGCTTCTTACGCAGATGATCTTCTCGCTGTCTGTCTGTCTGACATAAACCCGGCCCGACGACGCTCTTCCAGGGGTAAAGAACGTGACCTTTGAGATTCACACAAGGTCAACAACAAATGTGCATGAAGTGTGCATTTTCCCATCATGCTCTTCTCACTAGAGACTCGCTGGCCTTGGTATTGTGTAACTATGTTCTTAGATTCACTAAGACTGGCGGAGAGCCACGGTTGAGCTTTGTTTGCCATCCTGGTTGGGAAGTGTAACGGTGTCCGCTGGCCTTTCGCTAGCACAGTAGCGGCTCAGATTAGGCAGGACGGGGTAGAGTGACGCTGGGTGGGAACGGGGGGGGGGACGGTACGACACAAAGCGGACCGTTGTTTCAGACCATCAGGGTGATTGTATCTCCAAGACCTGATTTAGCTGCCAATACGGCTACAGGATAATCCATTCAAACTGTGTTCACACTGACTGGAAGAGGTTTTGGAACAAATGTGGCATGGATGTATTTTGAGAGGTTAAATATAACCCCTTTTTCCATTTAATTTGGTTTTTAATGCATCGTAGAGCCACAAAATGGGATTCGCAAGCCATTTTACTTTCGCGGTGTGAATGTAGGACGGCTTATACAGCGAAAAATTATGTATTTTAATAATACAAATCGGCTTAATGAAATATATATTTCTCAGATTGAATACATGTTTCATTGAAAACTTCAAATGATCAAATAAATTACAAATTGTGCAAATACTTAAGTTTGTTTCCAGTCTTAAAAATATTTGGGGTAAATATAGGAAATATTAGTATCTAAATATATTATGTAAATGTATTTTTAAAGCTATATTTTTAGCCATTTTTCTATTTCTGGCTGAAATGTGCTAAATATATGTTGTAGACTTTGCAGATTAAGAAAATATATTTTTAAAAATCTTAAATAATTCATTTAAACCTTTAAAAGCTTAAATATATTACAGAATGTGAAAGAAAATATACTTCTATAATTAATATATATTTTGGGTTATGCATTTTGAACTACCGGTATATAAATATATTTATATTGAAGATATACAAAAAAAATAGAAAAAACTAAATGAGGAAATAAGTTAGTTATAGAACTTATCAATATATAATATATACAAAATATTTTTTTAAATATATTATTTCTAAATCTATAAATCTATTTTTATATATATATATATATATATATATATATGCGTATGTATTAAAACATCTGTATGTTTTATATATTTATATAAGATACTATATATATATATAGTTTTTTTAAATACTGATCAGGAATTGATTGGATGAGGAAAGTTTCTCAACTGAAAACCAGAAGTGGTTTCAGGGGTCAAGTTAAGTTAAGATGACCTCTATTTTGATTTTGACACTTGATTTTGGTGTTTCTTTACCAAAAGATCTCGGCAAGAGCCCCAGCGTGCAGCAGAGCGGTTAAACGATCAGCTTAGCTTACAC
Source organism: Scardinius erythrophthalmus (assembly GCF_964197995.2). Lineage (NCBI taxonomy): Eukaryota > Metazoa > Chordata > Actinopteri > Cypriniformes > Leuciscidae > Scardinius > Scardinius erythrophthalmus. The sequence continues at coordinate 5,064,723 of NC_138244.1, forward strand.
CCAGCGAGCGTCTCCATGTCTTCAGTCAGGTCCTCAATTATACTCCCATTCTCCCGAGTGAAAGGCCAATCTCTTCAATTAGTCGCCTTGCATTTGATTTGCCTCTTCAGCTAAATTGAATCATTTGGGTCAACAGGTCTAATCAAATCCTCGAGATCTGGCCAAACCACCTTCATCTCTATAGAAACCACCTAATCCATCAGTCCCTCCCTGAGTAGTGCCCTGCGGCCGGTGATTGAGGGAAAGGAATGGGGAATGACGAGGGATTCGTATTGATAGTCATTAGTCTAGAGCACCTGCACCGGCGAGAGGGTTATCTGCCCCGTGGCATGCACAGGCCTTCATACACACAAAGACGCTTTTGTCATCGAGGATGGGAAGTATTGGGAAAATTTAGTCTCAGGCAAAGAGAGGACTCTGAGGATTCTTATCAAGCACAAGCTGTCTTTAAAAGTTCGCTGCAATCAGGCAAACGGTTAAGCGAATGTTCAGCGGCGTCCCTTAATGTTTGCACTGGTAATCAGAGCTGTTCATTGAGTTTAAGTAGCCGTGCTCATTACATTTCCTACCATCGTTTCCAAATCAGCTTGGCATTTTTATCGTGCCAGAATTCCTCGGCCGACGCAAAACGGCACCATTCTTGCTTAAAGGTGAAGTGTCTTTATTCTTTCAGTGCTTCAATACTTTCACCTTTCCCAGTTTAAGTGTTTTTGCCATTTCAACTTGCACTTTAATGATGCGTTTAATGATCCTTCAATGAAATTCTGATCATTTTCCTATATGAGTCAAAATTAAACTTCAGTTTCAATATTCATATTAGCTTGTGTTCAACATAAATATACGTATTTAACATTTTCTTTACCTTATAGACTTCAGACACATAGCAAAAGCTTACGACAAAAAAAGAATTCCAGCCAAATTATATTAAAAAAATATGCTACATGTACGTTGAACACAGCACAGCTTAAGGGTATATATTTTTAACATTTAAAATAAAGTTTAAACCTTCAAATGCTAAAATATATTTATAAACATGCAAGAAAAAACAATCAAAAAATATTTTTTAAAAATTGTAATTTATATAAATTGATATTAATACGAAATGTTTTGAAACATTTAGACATATATAAATAAATTTAATTAAATTACATATATATGCGTGTGTAATGTGTGTGTATATATATGTATATGTATGAAGGGAGGAATAACTAAAATTTATTTTAAAATATATTTATGTATTCTTCTATATATCTATATAGTTTACATTTTTTGTATATTTTGAAATATTTTAAAAAAAAGAAATCTGTAAAAAAAAAAAAGTTTGCCATATTGGGGGGAGTGGGGACAAATTGACAAGCAACAATCGTAATATCTCATTATTTTCACTATTGCATTTGAAACCAAACATTTTCCATCTTTTATCCTCCACCCAATCAGTCAGACATCAGTTAAATCATTCATCTTTTAAAACTGTTTTTGTCACGTCACTGTGTTTTACAGAAAACCGAGGCATGGGAGCAGGAAAAGACACGTGCAGATATGGAGGAGTACGACTGGGAAGACAGTCCATCCCAAAAGAACGTTCTGGAAACTCTGGTGCGCATGCGACGGCTTGGAGCGAGGGATGAGGTGGAGGGGAGAACCAGGGAGGAGCTGCTGGGACAGACCACCGTACAGGAGTACAGAGACGCGATGGTCGAGCTGAAGAACGAGGGAGAGACTGAGGAAAATCTACGGAAGTATAAAGAGGCCGTGAAGAAGCTCCTTAATATCTGAGGAACATCGTGTGCTCCGTTATTGTGTACAATTTCATATTAACAATGTGTTGACAAAAATCAGTAAAGTGACTTTTTTTCAACAGTGAGCCATGCATTATTGTTTTCAAATTATATTCTGTGATATTCATGAAAAATAAACGAATACATGACAGCAATATGTAAGTTGACCTTTTTAAACAATTTCTGCTTTTGTGATTTTAATTTATTTTCTTTCTTCCATGAAACACACAAAGGCAGAGAATCCGAGCTTCCGTCTTCTAATCCTCTATTTACTTGCTATCGTAAATACGAGTGTACTTCTTAAAAATTGGACATGAATGCCCTCTCAAGTCATATTTACCACTGGGAAACTCTGGGATAATTTTGATACCCAAGTTCCTGAGTTAGGCGGGCCATAAACTTTAACCATGGCTGATGGGAGAACGATTGCTGCTGTTCTTTATTAGCTTTTTCCACAACTGCTACGTCACGTTGTCTTGTTGTTTAAGTATAAATAATTATTTGAAGCATATTGTATGTTGTATTTGATGCTTCCACTATCATCAGCAAGCTGGCTATCTAGATAGCGTTGTGAATGTTAATATGGTTGTCAATGAATGGATCGCTAAATATAATTTTGGCTTTAATAAGATTATCAGAATAAATAAGCAAGAATAAACCTGGTGTCCTGCATGAGTCCTAATCTCTCTGACATCAGTGGACTTGGGAAGTAGGAATGTATGACAAAAGTAGTCCACTTTTACTGCACCATCGAGACACCCATTATCAGTTAATCTCTTAAAGTCCCCCTGTAGTCAATAATTCTATCCCTTAAAACTCACCTTTGATCACCAAAATGACATATTTAAACGTTTTGTTGTTTTTTTTTCGTGAAAAAATGTCTTCATGCCTTAAAATATCTTGAATGTAACTCGACACCCTTGCCTCGTTTAGTATTCGTGGTGCTATGAATATGCAAATGAGCCCCGCCTCCACTCACTCAGCTCAGAGATCCACTGGTTGACGATCACACGTTGATCTGATTGGTTACAAGGTAGTTTGTGACGTCAGAAACACCAGCGATTTCAAAGCGTGTTTTTGAGACTGTCTTTGGTTCACTGCAGTTTTAAGGAGAAAACACTCAGCAATGCTGTCGACTTATGAATTTACACATGGTTTGTCTTAAAACACAACATAGTCAGATAAACAACATTAAAAACTGAAACTTTAAATTCATGACAAAACTTCAGTGGGTGGGAACCCTATTCCCTGGTTTGCATTTCACATGAGCGATTGCAATGCAACATCATTAAAAATAAAAGAGCACATAAAATTTGAGATATTTTGAGTCATTCTGCCTTTTTTATTTTATGAAGAAAGAAAATAAAGCAAGGTTTGAATGAGATTAGAGTGAGAACATGAACTTTTTTCCCTCTATTGATTTAAATAACAGACAGTATGTTTAGTTTGTATAAACTGGGTCAGTTCAGTTCTTATCTCGAAACAATTACCCCTAGAACATTACAAGAACTCACTGCACTCAAAACACGCCCTTGAAGGTTCAAGTGCCATTACCAGCACCCCACTGAAAGGACGCTTTGAGCCAACATCTAGTAAAAATATCCCAGTACTCCATTAGTTCCTGCTATGAGCTGTCACTTCTGGGAAAGGAGAAACCAAACTCCTCAGCGAGAAGTTCCGGCCGGCTCCATTTGGACGTGGAAAGCGGCGGCGTTAGTCTTGCGCATCTTAAAGCACTTAGCAAATAACTGCCTTTTGAAAACAAAACTGTCAGGTGTTCTCGACGGGACTGGTGTTTGTCACAGAGACTGTTTTATTAAAATACAAGTCATCATGCACAAGACTGCCCAAGAAATTTAGACTTCCATAAAATACATACATTCACTTTATAAAACAAAATGTTGTGGTTGAAATCTCTTCCAAAACCGTAGGTGGTATTTTAACACATTGTGCGATACCTTGTTTTGGCCAAATTATAAAGCAACATTCCTCATTTACAGAATATGCACTTCCCAGAATGCATTGCAACAGGCTCTGTGAAACAAAACGAGTGTCGTTTACTTTTGCATTAATTACTTGTAATTAGTTGAATAGCAAAAATGGACTGTTTATCCAAAGTATGGTCTCATTAGTTTAGAATCAATTGTGAGCATGAGTCGGCGCACCGCCATCTTGGAACAGTCAGCGTGTCGTCCCTCACAGTAAGAATCAATGATGCTATAACATTGCGCAGCTTCTGGTTGTGAAATCGCCGATTGAAATTCCCAAAGAAATGGGATAACCTGTCACCGGTGAGAATGTGTTGGTTTGTGTTTTTATATGCATTATCTCAATAGTACAGGTTTTTACTATGGTACTTTTTAATTATGTGCTTGTTGTATAGTGTTAGTTTAGCAAAATCATCTGCTGAAGTCTATTGCAGATATATATATTCATACATGCGTCTAACTACAATTGCAGACGCACTGTCAACTTGCTCTCAAATGTTCACCGACCGGCTTTGACTGTTCCAATATGGCGGACGGATTACGTATAGCGGCCCATAGAAACAGCCGCTAATGGGACATTTATATATATATCTGAATGTGAGATTCTGCCCATCTAGAAGTTTCATAGCACTTGTCTATATAGGCAGTATACTAGGTTTTGCACCACAATAATCAATCTTTATATTTGGAAAATACATTTTTGTAAACATTTAACCTTTATCTGTGTCTTTTTAAATGCTCATGTTGACAAACCAATGATCCAGAATGTATTTTGAAGTCTGGTGAATCCTGTAACTCCATAGTTTTTTTTTTATAGTCCATGGATGGCACTCAAAAGAAAGCTAAATATGTTTAGCGGAGCATGTTTGATCATATACAACAAGTTATAAAATGAACGATCACCTCTGGTGGTTTTGAAAGTGAGCCACCTTCAGTTTGAATTAAACCACATTAGCAGCATCTACAACACAAGGGCTGCATCTGAAATCACATACGTCCCTGCTATAAAGTAGGCGTAAAACGAGTGTAAAAAGAGTAGTATGTCTGAATTCACACAGTATTCATAAAATAGTAGTTGGATGACCTACAGTACTACTGTCTGTGTCTGGTCTCATTCCTGTTTCTTTGCTATCCGTTTCTGTTCTAATTCCTGTCTGTTTTCTGTCTCATTCTTGTCTGTTCCCGGTCTAATTCCTGTCTGTTTTTTGTCAAAGTCTTGTCTGTTTTCGGTCTCATTCTTGTCTATTTTCTGTCTCATTCCTGTCGGTTTTTTGTCTAAATCTTGCAGAGGTGGACAAAGTACACAACTTCTTTACTTGAGTGAAAGTACAGATACTACTGGTCAAATATTACTCCGTTACAAGTAAAAGTTGTAAAGACCGATTTTTACTTAAGTAAAAGTACAGAAGTACTGTCTTTAAAAGTACTTAAGTATCAAAAGTAAAAAGTAAATGTCAATGCATTGTTTTATTATTGTTGCATTGTTGTTTGTAATACTTATAGTACCTTATGCCTCTGAATCTGTGCCTGCCTACCCTCATATCAATATCACATGTATTTCTAGAACACAGTTCCAGTGGGATTGGATGTGAGATTGAATAAGTCACTCAATAACGTCCAGAATGGTTTCGGACACCCAAATGGCTGTTCCCTCAAAGAGTGCCCTATTTAAAGTTGTGTGGCTTTTAGTATGAATATGTTAGCCTTACTGTTATCTATAAGCTAGTGTGCTCCAAAACAATGACAAGATTTGACTTTAGAAGACCAAAACCCAACGTTGAAAATGAAAATCAGGTTGATGTCAGAATCCAACATCAGATTGATGTTAATCTCCAATGTTGGACAGATGTTCCAACCAAAATCCAACGTCGGATGCTGACGTCAACCCAACTTTCATTTCCAACCAAAATGCAACCCCTGACTAATGTTACTACTTTCTACTCAAGGACCTTGACAGAAATGTAATGGAGTAAAAAGTACGATATTTGTCTTTCAAATGTAGTGAAGTTAAAGTAAAAAGTTTCCAGAAAAAAATAATACTCAAGTAAAGTACAGATACTCAAAAAGTGTACTTAAGTACAGCACTCAAGTAAATGTACTTTGTTACTGTCCACCTCTGAAATCTTGTCGGTTTTCTGTCTCATTCCTGTCGGTTTTCTGTCTGTTTCATGTTTCTTTCCTGACTCTTTCCTGCCTCATTCCTGTCTGTTTCAACTGAAGTGTCTGACAACATGAACGTGAATGTAGTACATCTGGATTCCATTCATATTATCATGGATTACATTATATCATATTCATATTAATTACATATTCAAGGGAAGTACCTAGAGACTATTCAATTTCGGACGCAGCCACTGGTTATGAATGGTTTCTCCTAATCTGGGCCTTGACGGCCACTATACTTTAGAGTTTAGCTCCAACCTGTATCAAACTCACCGGTTAGCTCGTTCAGGCGTGTTTGATTAGGCTTCGAGCTTAACCCAAGGAACCCTGCTTTACGTGCTTTCCCTTACAATGACGTATTTGATGAGTCTCATTGATCCTCTCTTGCCCCTCAGATTTGTCCTGTACCTGCCCTTGCGTCGCCTCCGGCCTCTCCAGCTCAGAGCCGCGAACACCGAACAACAGCAGCAGAATGTGACGGTAGCGCAAGTCGCTAAGGCCACTAGAACGGTGTTGGCCGCCAAATGCCACACCGATGTCAAGCTTCCTCCGTCCCCAACGGGTCGAGGTACGTCACCTGTAGTGATGTTTCGGCTGATGTAACCCTTCGTGTCGTTGGGGTACGGTTGACTATCCATCATGCTGCTAGTAGGGGAAGAACTCAAACTATTTGCTGATTTGCCCATACGGGTGTGTGTAAAAGTTAGGGTCAGGTGTCTAGGGGTTGTAGAGTCATCAGTGGTGATTGTAGGACTGGTGGTTCTTGTGTCGCTGCTAATTGTCTGTTTTGGGTGGGATAGAATAGTAGTTTGGGTTGGGGTAGAAGTCTCATATGCAGGGGTATTTGGGGTTGATGTTTGAAAGGGCATGTTTGCAGATGTTAAGGGCTTTGTGGTCGTCCACTGTGGCGTAGTAGTCGTCTGTTGGGGATTGAGTGTAGAGTCCATTTTAGGCTGTGACGTAGTTGATGTAACATGCTCTGACGTGCTTTGAGCAGTTGTGGCTTGTATTGTCTCATATGCAGGGGTATTTGGGGTTGATGTTTGAAAGGGCACGTTTGCAGATGTTAAGGGCTTTGTGGTTGTCCACTGTGGCGTAGTAGTCGTCTGTTGGGGATTGAGTGTAGAGTCCATTTTAGGCTGTGACGTAGTTGATATAACATGCTCTGACGTGCTTTGAGCAGTTTTGGCTTGTATTGTCTCATTTGCAGGGGTCATTTGAGTTTGGGTTTGTAAGGGCACGTCTGCAGAAGTCAAAGGCTTTGCGTTTGTTAAGGTTTCCGATTGTGAAGTCTGGGAAGTAACTGTCTTGAAAACAGCTGTAGTTTCTAGATACTCATCCGACATGGATAGCGAGGTAGTCTTGGCAAAAGATTGCGTAGTGTTTCGAGAAGCCGTCGCTAAAGATTTTGTAGTCTGTAGAGATGTAGTTTGTAATCCCAAAGGCTGTTGGGCAGTAAGAGCTTCATTGATTGGGATGGAGGTCAAAGCAGAGTCAAAGTAGTCAGTTGTAGAGCTTGGGTGGGCTGTAGTCGAGGGGTTTGGTATGCTGTGGTTTAAAGTGTCAGTACTCGTATCAGGTTCATCCGTCTGAGAGGTGGTCTGTGTAATATGATGCAGGTTTGTTGATTCCCACTGTGGCGTAGTATTCGTCTGTTGGGGATTGAGTGACGTAGTTGATATGATGTGTTCTGATGTGCTCTGAGTTGTTGTAGCACATCGAGGGAGGTTATGTTGTACTTCAAGTGTAGTAGGAACAGCTCGAGTGGTTTGTTGGGGGGTTGTAGGTTTTTTTGTACTAGTGGAGGGAGGACTGATGGAGCGGACGGGTGGATAGTTGAACTGACGCTTGTCAGAGGTCAGCGGCTCTGAAACATTGAGCCGCGAGGAAGACATGTGAGGCAGAACACGCACGTTGGTGGTGAAGTGCTTCCCGAACACCAACAGGTCCGGATCCACACCTGAGAACCAGACATCGCAATCAGATTACTAATGAACAAGCTTTATACTTGTAGGCTGAGGGAATGCAGTGTTTCCACACTAAAAATGCATGTAGTTTCAATTTTAGTGCACACTTTTTCAGATTTAAATTATGTAGAAATGTCTTGTTTAGAAAAGGAATTTTGATCTTTATATTAAAGACGTTTCATAATCATTATGGTTTTACATTTCCTCAAACCAAAGTAGAGTTTGGTGTGCAGTTTCTCACCTTTAGTGACATTATAGAGGATGACATTTCCTCTGCGGTGAGGAATGCAGCTCTCAGCGGTCGGACATTGCAGATGAAAGCAGTTCACACTGTCCTGAGTGGTGTTGAAATGAAACACAGCCAGGTTGCAGGAGACTGTGCATGCAATTCAGAAATTAATTTACAAAAGTCTTTATGACTGTTTAAGATTCTGAATTATACTTAGATTTATGCATTTTACATTATATAGTGCAACCACATTCTTTAAAAAATATTTGATTGCATTTTTAATTTTAAGTCAAAATTAAAAATGTTTTTTTTTTCATAATATTTAATCATTCATTTAAGAAACAAATTAAGAAACAAATTAAGAAACAAATTAAGAAACAAATACCCTAAATGTCATATGATATACTATTTGATAAACAGATATACTTTGAAATTAATATTTTATAATATTACTATTTTTTTTAATTCAAAAGTATTTTACATCTGCTATAACTTTGTGTACAAATCTAGTTTATACTTTAAACTTGGCATTGAGTACTATGAATATTGTTGACAATTATGTCAAATTACTTGTGATGTTCCACAATTTGTAATCTACTATATTAATATGCAAATGTAAATATCAGAATATCTGTATTATTATTTTACGTGCATTATGATGTTGCATTTGTGTTGTCTAAATTTCATTGCACTAGATTAAAAAAGTTGAATTTTGTCAAGTTAAACATTTCACAAAATGTTGTTTTAAACGCTAAAAAGAAAATAGATATAGCCTAAAATTCACAATGAAGACAAAATTTTTTGGACACACTTAGTCAATTAAAACATCTGAATGTAATTGCAAATGCTATATGATCTTTTCTCTTCACTAACTCCATTCTGCGTCATCATTTTCTCTTTTGATCAACTTGATTTTTAGTGGATGTATGATGAAGTCAGCTCCCTCAAGTTCACACAGATCTAGCAGAGGAACCACATGTGTAGATCAACATGTTCCTCTAACTACAAACACGTGTTTTCATGTTTAGCACTATCCTTAAATCAACCAAACTTTTTTGGTGAAACGTTTTGCTGTCTCTTTCAAATAAATGACACTTGCTTTAATGTTTTGTTGATGCAATGACATTCAGACGTTTTTGAGTGTTCTTGGGCTATACTTTAGTTAGTCAGTTGTTCAGTTCGGTTCAGTTTAAAGCATAAACTCACAGTTTGGTGTAAGACAGCAGGCTCTGCTGCACTTGAGCGCAGACTCGTCCTGATAAACCCTCAGGATATGAGCTCCTCTGCGCTGAGATTCCTCTATGTCCACATACAGTCCTGGATACCTGCGGATCCAGCAGCTCTTATAGTAAGATGTCGGAGAGCAGCTGGAGTCCGAGGAGCAGATCAAACCCAGAATCCACAGCAAACTCCATGGCACGGTCATTGCGCGCTTCATTCGGCTGGTCTGCGAGGCTGAAGCTCAAGTCATGTTGTTTTGAAGCGCTCGCGCTCGTGTGTTTCTGGCGCAGGTGAGCGGAACCTGCGCAGACGGGAACAGGTGTGATGATGATGATGATGATGATGAACGCGCGTGAAGCGAGCGAGAGCGCGCCAGAGTTTAGAGCTCACGGTCACCCCTTTATTCCGTGCTCCTCGTTCATCCAGACATTCATTCATTTATTTATTCAAATAGGCTAAGTAAATTCTCAGATAGTGGTTTTATAAAAATAAGCTCTTTGCTGTAGCCTACATTTTGTTGTGTCAAAACAATCACGATATAACTGCAATCGCTATGCAAATTCTATAACTTTTTTGTAGCCTATAGACCTTATTCAGAGCAGCACCATGACAGATATGAAAGTGAGGCTGTGAGGGATAGTCTTGCCTTGTTTCCAATGACATCCGCTTTAAAAAGCTGCATAAAGCTCCTAGATTACTTACAATTTTTCCGTACAAAAAACGTACAAATTCTACGAGGTGGCTAATTCGTTCGAATTCATACGACCTGACCTTTTGCAAAATCGTACATATTTTACGAATTGCCCAATTCGTATGAATTCATACGAATGCCCTACCCCTGAAACCGCCCCTAAACCTACCCATCACGTGGGTTTAGACAAATCGTACAAATTCGTACGAGTGAGGTCGTACGAATTCGTACGAATTAGACATCTTTTTATCATTCGTACGAATTTGTACTAATTGGTCGTGAGATATTGTTGATTTTTCCACAGCTAATTGTCGAGAGTTTTTTTGTCAACTGAAATTTCTTGGAAAGATATTTTTCCAGTGTTTCATGAGCAGAACAATCCAAAAACTCATTAAATAACAGTACAGCCCACTGAAGAGATGCATGTCTGTCCCTCACAGCCTCGCTTTCATTCTCATTAAAAATCAAAGATGGCGCTGCTGTGAAGGTCTATAAACAATAATTTCGTTCTATAAAATGCAGCTTTGTGTGGCCTTGTGTCTGATCCCCTCAAAGGAAGTCAAAACCAAATTGAATTGTGTAAATATAATAAATAAATACATACATACATTTTACATATTCTATAAGGAAACAAAGTTTATACAATTTTCAGTCGCGTTCTCTGAGGAGATTTGCAAACATAGCAACTGGATGCCTTTCGATGTTTTTCTTTTTTTATTGGACGAAACATCATCAAAATATAAGTGGAAAATTTCAGTCTTGTTCCGATCAGGTTCCGATAAGCCCTCCACCATGTCCGACGAGCGTCTTCTTTCTGCAGCGCACTTCACGTGATCTCGCGATAAATGTTGAGAACGTGATTCAACATATGTTTTTGAGTTGAGGTGGCAAATTCTCTCCTTAAAGGGATAGTTCACTTTGAAATTAAATTTTGGTATGTTTTAGCTTACCTCAAGGGCATCCAAGATGTAGGTGTCTTTTTGTCCGCAGTAGTTTCAATTTTGATATTTTTAGGTCAAACCGTTCTTGTCTGTCAGTCATATAATGCAGGTCTGTGGTCACTGTCTCAAAGAGCATGAACAGAGTCCAAATTAAAACAATTCCGCATCGTCCAAATTAAACAATTCCCCATCGTAAGTACACATTGACGGCCTAAGACACAAAACGAGCGGTTTGTGTGAGAAAACGAACAGTATTTATATTGTTTTTACCTCTTATAAACAGCCACGTCCAAGTGATCATCTCTTTGAGACAGTGACCATAGACCTGCATTATATGACTGACAGACAAGAACGGTTTGACCTAAAAATATCAAAATTGAAACTACTGCGGAAACAAACACACCTACATCTTGGATGCCCTTGAGGTAAGCTAAAACATACCAAAATTTAATTTCAAAGTGAACTATCCCTTTAAGTCAATTTACAAACTAGTTGAGACAGTGAAACTTAACATAAGTTGAATGAACAAATTCAGCCACTTTAAGTTGCGCCAACTTTAAAAACCTACATTGAAACAACTAAACTGTGAAATGCTTTTTTAAAGTGTATACACTCATTATTTATCACTTTATTTAGGCAAAGGGGCACAACAGCTCTTGCTATTTTATAAAGTATCACTTATTAAAACAGCAACTAAAGAACTTTGCATTACAACAACATTAAGAAAAAAAATGCAATGTTTGTTTAATTTTGTAGGCTACAATCTATTTTTGTTGGCTTGAACATGACGCAAACGCTTTTTCAGTAACATTAATAGAATGTTCGTTATGTTTTTTTTTCTCTATAATAATGTTCTGAAAATGTTAGCACAAAAATGCTTTTTTCCTGAACATTTTAAATGTTACTTGTTTTGGAACATTCAGAGAACATTAAACAAAAGTAACATTTTACAAAATTATAAAATGGAATGTTCCCTTAACGTTCGCATAACCAAGAAAAAAGTTTTAAATGTTCAGAGAACACTCAGAATATACATTATTATTATTATTAATAATAATAATAAAAGTTACATATTTAACACATAGGCCTACATTGATCACAGGTATTATGATCAAAATATCATAAAATAATTATTATTATAATTTAAAAGGCACTTTTTATTATTTTGTTTTGTTCACTGTAAAAAGTTATATGACAACAAGTGTTTTTACATTGCTTTAACTCATCATAAGTTAAGCATTTTTTTCCTATTTTTTATTATACAAGATTCAACTAATTTTTTAAGTCAGTTTAATGTAAATTAATTTGAAATTACTTAAATATTCAAGTTGATTGTATTAAAAATTTAAGGCAGCAATGTTTTAGTGTTGTTGAAGACATCATGTTGATTCAACATACAAATCTTGTAAAAAAAAAAATAATAAAAGGGATTTGGTTAACCTTTTTCAGCCATTTAGCATTCAACATTATATTAACAACAACTGACAATATTTCAGGCATATTTCAACGTTTAAGGTCGTTTATGTGTCGGCTGGGAACGTTTTCATAACTTAATGCGTATTCTTGTCAGCTGGGACACGTCCCATGCCAGCTTGCCCTGTGGAACACCATTGGCTCTTTGTTCCTCAGATGAGAAGTGTTTGATTCCTTCTGGAGAAATCAGAGAGGATTATTCCAACTGTGCAGGGCCAGATTTCCAATCACAGAAGCTGATACTATTTTCCCCGTTTGTGACTCATTTCCACTGTTTGTGTGTGTTACAGCCACAGGTTTGCCAAAAGACACTTGGATCAGGTTGCCGAGTGGCTTTCACACTCCATTTTCCAAAATACAGCAGATCTATGAAGGCTGCGAACACTGGCTGGAGAATGAGCTCTCAGCGCCAAGGTGAAGTTGTTGCACTGGGATCAGCCTCGAGTCTGCCAGGTCAGGCACTGAGAGCGCACAATACAACACAGTTTGAAGGGCAAATGTGTAGTTTGACATGCACCATGAAAATCAGAGTACAAACAGAGTACAGAGTAACAGAGTACAAACTAGAGGTATTATTAAGAATGCCAATACTTTTATTCTTACATTTATTATCTTCATGGTTTAGGTTAGACTGGAGTTAAGATCATTTTGTAAATGAAGCAACATCATTATCATTAAGAGTCAGAATGCTAATATTTTCACAGCATTGGTAGCCTACAATATATGTCGATTAAAAATAGTATTATTTTATTATGATAATAAAAAACTTATGTTTAACGAATGATGAACTACAACATGTAGTGTCTTTGCCACTAGATCGCGCCAGATCCTCTTTAAACTCAAGTGCCCGCTGATTGGCTGAAGGATCCCAAACATGAGCTGTGACATCAAAGGACAAACTTTGGAAAGTGTATTGGCACATGTATTAATGATGATATTCTGCATGATGTAACCATAACTTTTAAATCTGATTCTAAATACTTGATTTGTTATAGATTTGTTTTTGTTTTTTGCAAATTCTATACACCCAAAAAAAAAATGTTTCATCTTCAGTATTTAAGAAAGCAAGTAGAACGACTTCAATTTGCAATGCCTTTAATTTGTCTAATTCATTTATTAGCCTCATGTTCTTTATCTTTCTTATTCCTCTTTTTCTGTCATTAGCAAATTATTGTTAACTATTTTTTTCTCTGTATTCTGCTGACAATGGGTATGTTGTTGTTAAATTTTGTGTATTCTACAAAAAAGAAGTAAATTTCATACTTTTAAGAGCCTGCAAAAAAGAATCAGTTACAGGAAAAACATCTTTCAAGTATAATAAATTATTAACAATTTGTTGCTTGATCAAAAACTCGAAATTCTAAGTGTTATTAGTGTTTATACAACACCGTTTTCAACTAAAACCTGATTTTTTTTTACTGGCCGTTCAAAAACTTACAAAAGTAAATGCTTACTTTTGATAACGGGTTTCCAAGTACAAGTTGAAATTGTTATAGTCTCTGTGGAAAATACAAAAAGGCGAATTTGTGAAAACAGTGACGTCATGCATATAAGGTATAACGTGTTCAGTCTATAGGCGTGTAGTGTTTATACAATGAATGTTTCCAATCAGGCTTTCACAACCTACAGCACCGAGACAGCACGCCTTAGGAATGTCAAGGATCTCCTTATGACTAAATTTGCATTTTAATTCTATTAGATCTTTCCTCTGCATTTGACACAATATCTCACAGTATTCTCGTTTCATCTTTGTAACTGCCCTATTCTGGTTCACTTCCTCCCTGTCTGACCATCAATATCCGTCTATCCGCCAGGCTAAGTCCACGACTGCCCCTGTCTCACACGGTGTTCCCCAGGCCCAGGGTTCTGTTCTTGGACCTTTTCTCTTCATCATCTACATGCTTTGCTTCCATTAGGTAACAATATCCGTCATGGATATTCCATTGCTAACCCAACTTTACATCCATTCTCCCCTTATCGCGGATCCGAGTGAACGGGGATCTTTTTGACAGCGTTGTCGTCTTTACGCATAACTTTTCAAAAACTAACTGGAAAAACGTTTCCGTTTTTAGTACATCGTTGTCATGTAAACATACCCTTTTTCTTATGAGCACCAGAACAACAGAAATAACTTCAAATCAATTTTAACGGATAACACACGCTCTTTATTCCAAATATCAAACTGTTATCTGACACGTTTGTGGTTAAGGTGAAATAGATTCCGGTAAAATAAGCAGTTAGGCTACATGTTTGTTTTTACAAGCCCTTATGTGGAGAAAAGCCATGAATCTCTCATCACGAGTGCTTCCTCAGATCGATATGAACTTCATTCAGGTTAGACCGTTTTAAGTCAAAGTTTTCCACATCCAAGAATATGGCTGATAAATATACAATGTAGCAAATCT
>NC_138244.1:5089578-5102078 GCF_964197995.2 Scardinius erythrophthalmus
TTGCTTCCAAATCCAAATTTGTTGTACATGTGCATAAACTTGATGTTCAAACATACATTTGGATTTGGAAGAAATAATATAAATATCTACGTATATTATCTAAATATCTATATATTTTATATATTTTTTAGAAATTAATTCCAATTCTAATTCTATAAATATATATAGTACATGTTTTATTTCAGAATTAATAAAAAAAATCTAATTATATTTATTTTTACATACTTTTGTTTTACTTTACTTTATTTGTATTTATTTTATTTTACATACTTTAAATATTTTATTTTAGAATTAGTTTGTAATTATATATATATATATATATATATATATATATATATTATTTGTATTAATTAATATTTTGTATAAATTAATTCTAAAATAACATGTATCTAAATGTTTATATTTTTATTTTAGATTTAATTTATGAAAAGAATAGAAATTACATTATATATAATGTAAATATATATAATATATAATGTAAATATATATAATATATATATTATTTAATTTCTTCTATAAATTAATTCCGAAATAAAACATTTACGTAAGAATTTTAGCTGTTGTTTATATATAATATATATTTCATATTACACATTAAAAATCTCCCCCTTTCTATATTACTACATCCTTTTATATATGAAATATCCAAAGTGTAATTTTAAGAAATAAAAGGCAAAACATCACACCCACTTATTCCTTACAACATACAGATGTAAGTGACTACTATCTAACCTCGGCCTGGTGACCCAAACAAAGAGGTTGATTGATGGTGTCTGTGAGACTCTTACCCAGAACTTTACGAGGAAGAAAGCGTTGGGCGGTCCCTTCTCAAACAGCTCCTTCAGCCCTCCTTTCTTCTCCGGGAATTTGTCGTAAATCTGCCGTATATCCACGGCCTCTAGGTACGGGTCGCTGTACGTGGGGTTGGACTGACCGATGTGAACAAACAGGTGTTTGTTGACCTGTAAAGCACAAATCTACGTCAGTACAGGCCGGTTTGGGGCATATAACCATTAGTATTAATACTGTGAAGCACTTGAAGCATGTAATGAAGCTTAATCAGTAACAATGAACATGTCTGAAATTGCTTCAATATAAGTGGTTGATGTGTATTTATATAATTCCAGTTGCATTGCAAAAACATAATGAAAATGTCCCTGACACCTGTTTAAGATGCAGGGATTTTAAAGGTACGTTATATCATTGAATATGGGAGTGTGAAGAAGTAAAGAATTTTTGGAAATGTGTGAAAGAAATGATAGAGATTATCCTTGATGTTAACATTCCACTGTCACCTGTCACTTTTTATTTCATTTCAAAAGAAAGAGTGTATTTATAAATGTATGTATTCTTCAAGCAAAACGGCTTATTTCTTTAAATTGGAAAAGTATTTGTGCACCAAGTATAGGACATTGGCTAAAAGAAATGGTAACAAATATGTCAATGGAAAAGATAACTTTTATTTTAAGGGATAAATATACAGTTTATGATGGAGTTTGGGGACCTTTCAGATCGTTCTTAAAAAGCTGCTTATATAAGACTAAGAATAGAGGTGGTATTGAATATCAATGTAAAATACTGAGAAGCTTTTTTGTTGTTGTTTTCTATATTACATGGAAATGTATACTGCATGTAGGTGATTAGTTAAAATATAATTAAAAAAATGTAAAAAAAAAAAAAAAAAAATATGGTGAATCTCTCACAGTCTCTGGATCCTGCGGTTGCTCGAGGAAAGCGGAGAACTCCAGCATGCGCAGTTTGGATCCGGCGATACTGCGACCCTGCCAGGGCGGAGCATTAGAGGAAATCGACAAACCCGTCGCACTTTCATAACCTGAGCGAGAGAAGAGGAGAGGAGAGCCATCAGGACGTTTATAGGTCATTATATTGGGAATAATTCAAATTAGGTGTGGTTTTGAATAGTACTGACCTGTTATAGACGGAGGGCCGGTGGATTGCATGATAAAGTTTTGTTGGGAAAACGGCTTGATACTGTTTGGAAGAGACAATCAAATATCAGCTTTTATGATGTTTCATGGTTATGAAAAAACTTGAATTATTTAAAAAATAATTGTTAATAAAATAATACAAAATACATATTTTTTGTATAAAAGATTAATATACAGGGATATATAAACAGATGTTATATATAATCTTTTTGATGAATATATATACACACACTATATTGTCAAACGTTTTGGGACGCCTGCCTTTACATCCACATAAACTGAAATGACATCCCATTCTTAATCCATAGGGTTTAATATTGAGTTCACGAGTTCACACTTACAAATAAGTCAGATAGAATAAATGCGTATTTGGCGTGCTGTCCGAGGAGAGGGCTCCGGGCAGAGCCGGATTAACGCAAAGGCAAACTAGGCACGTGCCTAGGGCCCGATTGGCGGGATGGGGCCCAGACAGAGGGACAAAAAAAAAAAAAGTCCTATCTACAATTTATTTCAATATTTATTAGTTAACTAAAAATAGTGACGATGTTTATCTTAACCATAGACTGTTACATTACTGCAGTTAAACCAATGAATGTGTCCGTTACAAAGCGGGTGCCGGCTTCTGAAAGTACAGGTATGTGTAACGAACGCATCCATCAGGTGCTGCGAGGCAAAAGCCTAATAAGCACACAAAGAAGCACTGCTCAAAATGCAGGTGTGTGAGTTGTCGTCATCTATTTTGGAGTGATTGCAATGTATTCTAAATATAAACTTGTACTGTAGATCAGCGTCATTTCTGGAAAAATCATTCACCGCTTTATTACGAGTTTAAAAGAGCGCGAGCGTCATTAACGTGCCCAGACGCGACGCTTTGAATTTGCGCGTACAATGAATAACATAGCTGACTAGTAAAAAAGCTACAAAATTAAAAGACAAGACGTCTGTATTCTAAGTTAAAAAGCCAACACACTACAATATTTTTAAATGTTTCAAATAAAGGATCTCATATCTATGGGTCTATCTTCTAAATTCTGCTGCTGATTAGATTCCTGACATTACGCCAATAATATCAGTTTATATATTTTTTTTCTGCTCAGTAGCGATCGTGTTTTTCTCTTCCACTTGATTTGTGTATAACATATTTAAGGTAGCAATGCAATATAAAGCACATATGCTCATCTACTGAAGTGTGATTCTGGAACTGTGAATAAATTGAACAAAACAGCAAAATAACAACAACAACAACAACAATAACATCTTCATTAAACAAAAAAGAGATTACCTTAGATAAAGTTTGATTAATATGTACATACAGTACCGGTAAAAGTCTGGACCCATTACTATTTTTAATGTTTTTGATTATTATGCTCTACAAGCCTGCATTTATTTGATCAAAAATACAGAAAAAAAAGAAACAGGAATATTCAGCAAGGATGTGTTAAATATATAAAAAGTGATAGTGAAGACTTTTTTAAAACAACTTTTTAATAATCAAAAATCCTGAAAAAAAGTATCACAGGTTATAAAATAAATATTAAGCACCATTTCTAACATTTGATAATAAATCAGAATATTATAAAGTTTTCTGAAGGATCACGTGACACTAAATTCAGCTTTGCATCACAGAAATATAACGTATAGTAAAATAGAAAACCATTATTTTAAATTTTAATAATATTTCACTATATTATTTTTTCTGTATTTTTGATCAAATAAATCCAGGCGTGATGAGCATAAGAGACTTCTTTCAAAAACATTAAAAATAGTAATGTGTCCAAACTTATGTAGTACTGTGTAAGTAAAAATATACTGCTTTTAAAATTAAATGTTGTATAAAAAGGTTAGGAATCATATTTGTTTCAAGTGTTTTTTTATTGGGGGTGGGGGGCCTCCAACATGAATTTTGCCTAGGGCCTCCTAATGTCTAGAACCGGCCCTGGCTCCGGGCTCGGTATTCGGCCCGAACCCAGAGTACTCCCCCCGTATTCCTGGCTGTGAAAGAACAAGCCAAGAGTGAGGAGTCGGGGTGGTGGAGGGATGCTGAAAACTGTCAAGGAAGTTAGATGAGTTGACAGAGTGAATATATATATGCTTCCTCTCATGCTGATAGGGTAGACATGGTAATTGTTTGATGAGTTGATTGATTACTTGATTATTTGAACGTGCTCCTCCCGAACTTTGTTAATAAAACATCATTTGGCCAACCATTTGCAGCTATAACAGCTTCAACTCTTCTGGAAAGGCTTTCCACAAGGTTTAGGAGTGTGTTTATGGGAATTTTTTACCATTCTTCTAGAGGCGCATTTGTGAGGTCAGGCACTGATGTTGGACGAGAAGGCCTGGCTTATAGTCTCCGCTCTAATTCATCCCAAAGGTATTCTATCAGGTCTATCCACACCAAACTTGCTCATTCATGTCTTTATGGACCTTGCTTTGTGCAGTGGTGCGCAGTCATGTTGGAGCAGGATGGGACCATCCCCAAACTGTTCCCAGAAAGTTTGGAGCATGAAGTTGTCCAAAATGTTTTGGTATGCAGAAGCATTAAGAGTTCCTTTCTAAGAGTTCTGGAACTAAGGGTTCAACCCCTGAAAAACAACCCCACACCATAATCCCCCCTCCACCAGACTTTACACTTGGCACAATGCAGTCAGGCAAGTACCGTTCTCCTGGCAACCGCCAAACCCAGACTTGTCCATCGGATTGCTAGACACGCTTTACACCACTGCATCCCACACTGCATCCCACGCTTTACACCACTGCATCCCACACTGCATCCCACGCTTTACACCACTGCATCCCACACTGCATCCTACACTTTATACCATTGCATCCCACACTGCATCCCACGCTTTATACCACTGCATCCCACACTGCATTCCACGCTTTATACCACTGCATCCCACACTGCATTCCACGCATTACACCACTGCATCCCACGCTTTACACCACTGCATCCCACCCTTTACACCACTGCATCCCACACTGCATTCCACGCTTTATACCACTGCATCCCACACTGCATTCCACGCATTACACCACTGCATCCAACATTGCATCCCACGCTGTATACCACTGCATCCCACACTGCATCCTACACTTTATACCATTGCATCCCACGGTTTACACCACTGCATCCCACCCTTTACACCACTGCATCCCACACTGCATCCTACACTTTACACCACTGCATCCCACACTGCATTCCATGCTTTATACCACTGCATCCCACACTGCATCCTACACTTTACACCACTGCATCCCACACTGCATTCCACGCATTACACCACTGCATCCCACGCTTTACACCACTGCATTCCACGCTTTATACCACTGCATCCCACACTGCATTCCACGCATTACACCACTGCATCCCACACTGCATCCTACACTTTACACCACTGCATCCCACACTGCATTCCACGCTTTATACCACTGCATCCCACACTGCATTCCACGCATTACACCACTGCATCCCACGCTTTACACCACTGCATCCAACATTGCATCCCACGCTGTATACCACTGCATCCCACGCATTACACCACTGCATCCCACGCTTTACCCCACTGCATCCCACGCTTTACACCACTGCATCCCACGCATTACACCACTGCATCCCATGCTTTACACCACTGCATCCCACGCATTACACCACTGCATCCCACGCTTTACACCACTGCATCCCACGCATTACACCACTGCATCCCATGCTTTACACCACTGCATCCCACGCATTACACCACTGCATCCCACGCTTTACACCACTGCATCCCACGCATTACACCACTGCATCCCACGCTTTACCCCACTGCATCCAACGCTTTACACCACTGCATCCCACGCTTTACTCCACTGCATCCCACGCTTTACTCCACTGCATCCCACGCTTTACACCACTGCATCCCACGTATTACACCACTGCATCCCACGCTTTACACCACTGCATCCCACGCTTTACACCACTGCATCCCACGCTTTACCCCACTGCATCCCACGCTTTACCCCACTGCATCCCACGCTTTACACCACTGCATCCACGCTTTACCCCACTGCATCCCACGCTTTACACCACTGCATCCCACGCTTTACACCACTGCATCCCACGCTTTACCCCACTGCATCCCACGCTTTACCCCACTGCATCCCACGCTTTACACCACTGCATCCACGCTTTACCCCACTGCATCCCACGCTTTACCCCACTGCATCCCACGCTTTACACCACTGCATCCCACGCTTTACACCACTGCATCCCACGCTTTACACCACTGCATCCCACACAGCATCCCATGCTTTACACCACTACATCACACGCTTTACCCCACTACATCCCACGTTTTACACCACTGCATCCCACACTTTACACCACTGCATCCCACACAGCATCCCACGCTTTACACCACTGCATCCCACGCTTTACACCACTGCATCACACGTTTTACACCACTGCATCCCACACTTTACACCACTGCATCCCACACTTTACACCACTGCATCCCACACTTTACACCACTGCATCCCACACAGCATCCCACGCTTTACACCACTGCATCCCACGCTTTACACCACTGCATCACACGTTTTACACCGCTGCATCCCACACTTTACACCACTGCATCCCACACTTTACACCACTGCATCCCACACAGCATCCCACACTTTACACCACTGCATCCCACACAGCATCCCACGCTTTACACCACTGCATCCCACGCTTTACACCACTGCATTCCACGCTTTACCCCACTGCATCCACGCTTTACACCACTGCATCCCATGCTTTACACCACTGCATCCCACGCTTTACCCCACTGCATCCACGCTTTACACCACTGCATCCCACACTGCATCCCACGCTTTACACCACTGCATCCCACGCATTACACCACTGCATCCCACGCTTTACCCCACTGCATCCCATGCTTTACACCACTGCATCCCGCGCTTTACACCACTGCATCCCACGCTTTACCCCACTGCATCCCACGCATTACACCACTGCATCCACGCTTTACCCCACTGCATCCCACGCTTTACCCCACTGCATCCACGCTTTACACTACTGCATCCCACACTGCATCCCACGCTTTACCCCCCTGCATCCCACGCTTTACCCCACTGCATCCACGCTTTACCCCACTGCATCACACGCTTTACCCCACTGCATCCCACGCTTTACCCCACTGCATCCCACGCTTTACCCCACTGCATCCCACGCTTTACACCACTGCATCCACGCTTTACCCCACTGCATCTCACGCTTTACCCCACTGCATCCCACGCTTTACCCCACTGCATCCACGCTTTACCCCACTGCATCCACGCTTTACCCCACTGCATCCCACGCTTTACCCCACTGCATCCCACGCTTTACACCACTGCATCCCACGCTTTACTCCACTGCATCCACGCTTTACCCCACTGCATCCCACGCTTTACACCACTGCATCCACGCTTTACCCCAATGCATCCCACGCTTTACCCCACTGCATCCCACGCTTTACACCACTGCATCCCACGCTTTACCCCACTGCATCACACGTTTTACACCACTGCATCCCATGCTTTACCCCACTGCATCACACGTTTTACCCCACTGCATCCCATGCTTTACACCACTGCATCCACGCTTTACCCCACTGCATCCACGCTTTACCCCACTGCACCCCACGCTTTACACCACTGCATCCCACGCTTTACACCACTGCATCCCACGCTTTACCCCACTGCATCCCATGCTTTACCCCACTGCATCCCGCGCTTTACACCACTGCATCCCACGCTTTACACCACTGCATCCACGCTTTACCCCACTGCACCCCACGCTTTACACCACTGCATCCCACGCTTTACACCACTGCATCCCACGCTTTACCCCACTGCATCCCATGCTTTACCCCACTGCATCCCGCGCTTTACACCACTGCATCCCACGCTTTACCCCACTGCATCCACGCTTTACCCCACTGCATCCCATGCTTTACCCCACTGCATCCCACGCTTTACCCCACTGCTTCCCACGCTTTACACCACTGCATCCCACACTGCATCCTACACTTTACACCACTGCATCCCACACTGCATTCCACGCTTTATACCACTGCATACCACACTGCATCCTACACTTTACACCACTGCATCCCACACTGCATTCCACGCATTACACCACTGCATCCCACGCTTTACACCACTGCATTCCACGCTTTATACCACTGCATCCCACACTGCATTCCACGCATTACACCACTGCATCCCACACTGCATCCTACACTTTACACCACTGCATCCCACACTGCATTCCACGCTTTATACCACTGCATCCCACACTGCATTCCACGCATTACACCACTGCATCCCACGCTTTACACCATTGCATCCAACATTGCATCCCACGCTGTATACCACTGCATCCCACGCATTACACCACTGCATCCCACGCTTTACCCCACTGCATCCCACGCTTTACACCACTGCATCCCACGCATTACACCACTGCATCCCACGCTTTACACCACTGCATCCCACGCATTACACCACTGCATCCCACGCTTTACACCACTGCATCCCACGCATTACACCACTGCATCCCAAGCTTTACCCCACTGCATCCCACGCTTTACACCACTGCATTAGACACTTCACACCACTGCATCCCACGCTTTACACCACTGCATCCCACGCTTTACCCCACTGCATCCACGCTTTACACTACTGCATCCCACACTGCATCCCACGCTTTACCCCCCTGCATCCCACGCTTTACCCCACTGCATCCACGCTTTACCCCACTGCATCACACGCTTTACCCCACTGCATCCCACGCTTTACCCCACTGCATCCCACGCTTTACCCCACTGCATCCCACGCTTTACACCACTGCATCCACGCTTTACCCCACTGCATCTCACGCTTTACCCCACTGCATCCCACGCTTTACCCCACTGCATCCACGCTTTACCCCACTGCATCCACGCTTTACACCACTGCATCCACGCTTTACCCCACTGCATCTCACGCTTTACCCCACTGCATCCCACGCTTTACCCCACTGCATCCACGCTTTACCCCACTGCATCCACGCTTTACCCCACTGCATCCCACGCTTTACCCCACTGCATCCCACGCTTTACACCACTGCATCCCACGCTTTACTCCACTGCATCCACGCTTTACCCCACTGCATCCCACGCTTTACACCACTGCATCCACGCTTTACCCCAATGCATCCCACGCTTTACACCACTGCATCCCACGCATTACACCACTGCATCCCACGCTTTACACCACTGCATCCCACGCATTACACCACTGCATCCCACGCTTTACACCACTGCATCCCACGCATTACACCACTGCATCCCACGCTTTACCCCACTGCATCCCACGCTTTACACCACTGCATTAGACACTTCACACCACTGCATCCCACGCTTTACACCACTGCATCCCACGCTTTACCCCACTGCATCCACGCTTTACACCACTGCATCCCACGCATTACACCACTGCATCCCACGCTTTACACCACTGCATCCCACGCATTACACCACTGCATCCCACGCTTTACACCACTGCATCCCACGCATTACACCACTGCATCCCACGCTTTACCCCACTGCATCCCACGCTTTACACCACTGCATTAGACACTTCACACCACTGCATCCCACGCTTTACACCACTGCATCCCACGCTTTACCCCACTGCATCCACGCTTTACACTACTGCATCCCACACTGCATCCCACGCTTTACCCCCCTGCATCCCACGCTTTACCCCACTGCATCCACGCTTTACCCCACTCCATCACACGCTTTACCCCACTGCATCCCACGCTTTACCCCACTGCATCCCACGCTTTACCCCACTGCATCCCACGCTTTACACCACTGCATCCACGCTTTACCCCACTGCATCTCACGCTTTACCCCACTGCATCCCACGCTTTACCCCACTGCATCCACGCTTTACCCCACTGCATCCACGCTTTACCCCACTGCATCCCACGCTTTACCCCACTGCATCCCACGCTTTACACCACTGCATCCCACGCTTTACTCCACTGCATCCACGCTTTACCCCACTGCATCCCACACTTTACACCACTGCATCCACGCTTTACCCCAATGCATCCCACGCTTTACCCCACTGCATCCCACGCTTTACACCACTGCATCCCACGCTTTACCCCACTGCATCACACGTTTTACACCACTGCATCCCATGCTTTACCCCACTGCATCACACGTTTTACCCCACTGCATCCCATGCTTTACACCACTGCATCCACGCTTTACCCCACTGCATCCACGCTTTACCCCACTGCACCCCACGCTTTACACCACTGCATCCCAAGCTTTACACCACTGCATCCCACGCTTTACCCCACTGCATCCCATGCTTTACCCCACTGCATCCCGCGCTTTACACCACTGCATCCCACGCTTTACACCACTGCATCCACGCTTTACCCCACTGCACCCCACGCTTTACACCACTGCATCCCACGCTTTACACCACTGCATCCCACGCTTTACCCCACTGCATCCCATGCTTTACCCCACTGCATCCCGCGCTTTACACCACTGCATCCCACGCTTTACCCCACTGCATCCACGCTTTACCCCACTGCATCCCATGCTTTACCCCACTGCATCCCACGCTTTACACCACTGCATCCCACGCTTTACACCACTGCATCCCACACTGCATCCTACACTTTACACCACTGCATCCCACACTGCATTCCACGCTTTATACCACTGCATACCACACTGCATCCTACACTTTACACCACTGCATCCCACACTGCATTCCACGCATTACACCACTGCATCCCACGCTTTACACCACTGCATTCCACGCTTTATACCACTGCATCCCACACTGCATTCCACGCATTACACCACTGCATCCCACACTGCATCCTACACTTTACACCACTGCATCCCACACTGCATTCCACGCTTTATACCACTGCATCCCACACTGCATTCCACGCATTACACCACTGCATCCCACGCTTTACACCACTGCATCCAACATTGCATCCCACGCTGTATACCACTGCATCCCACGCATTACACCACTGCATCCCACGCTTTACCCCACTGCATCCCACGCTTTACACCACTGCATCCCACGCATTACACCACTGCATCCCACGCTTTACACCACTGCATCCCACGCATTACACCACTGCATCCCACGCTTTACACCACTGCATCCCACGCATTACACCACTGCATCCCACGCTTTACCCCACTGCATCCCACGCTTTACACCACTGCATTAGACACTTCACACCACTGCATCCCACGCTTTACACCACTGCATCCCACGCTTTACTCCACTGCATCCCACGCTTTACTCCACTGCATCCCACGCTTTACACCACTGCATCCCACGCATTACACCACTGCATCCCACGCTTTACCCCACTGCATCCCACGCTTTACACCACTGCATCCCACGCTTTACACCACTGCATCCCACGCATTACACCACTGCATCCCACGCTTTACACCACTGCATCCCACGCTTTACACCACTGCATCCCACGCTTTACCCCACTGCATCCCACGCTTTACCCCACTGCATCCCACGCTTTACAGCACTGCATCCACGCTTTACCCCACTGCATCCCACGCTTTACACCACTGCATCCCACGCTTTACACCACTGCATCCCACGCTTTACCCCACTGCATCCCACGCTTTACCCCACTGCATCCCACGCTTTACACCACTGCATCCACGCTTTACCCCACTGCATCCCACGCTTTACCCCACTGCATCCCACGCTTTACACCACTGCATCCCACGCTTTACACCACTGCATCCCACGCTTTACACCACTGCATCCCACGCTTTACACCACTGCATCCCACACAGCATCCCATGCTTTACACCACTACATCACACGCTTTACCCCACTACATCCTACGTTTTACACCACTGCATCCCACACTTTACACCACTGCATCCCACACAGCATCCCACGCTTTACACCACTGCATCCCACCCTTTACACCACTGCATCACACGTTTTACACCACTGCATCCCACACTTTACACCACTGCATCCCACACTTTACACCACTGCATCCCACACTGCATCCCACACTTTACACCACTGCATCCCACACAGCATCCCACACTTTACACCACTGCTTTCCACGCTTTACCCCACTACATCCCACGTTTTACACCACTGCATCCCACACTTTACACCACTGCATCCCACACTTTACACCACTGCATCCCACACAGCATCCCACGCTTTACACCACTGCATCCCACGCTTTACACCACTGCATCACACGTTTTACACCGCTGCATCCCACACTTTACACCACTGCATCCCACACTTTACACCACTGCATCCCACACAGCATCCCACACTTTACACCACTGCATCCCACACAGCATCCCACGCTTTACACCACTGCATCCCACGCTTTACACCACTGCATTCCACGCTTTACCCCACTGCATCCACGCTTTACACCACTGCATCCCATGCTTTACACCACTGCATCCCACGCTTTAC